>NW_010121175.1:0-2931 GCF_000699245.1 Pterocles gutturalis
TAATGATCCCGGAGTAGGGAGAGAGAGAGAGTCCCAAAAGCACACTCACGATTCCCCCAGGCAGGGGGTGCACTGCTCCCGGAGGCATTCACGAAACAGAGATAACAGTCCGAGTGTCACAGACTGAGAGCTGGCTGCGGTGTGGGGGCGGAGGCCTTGGGAGAACGGCCACCTGGAGCGAGATGATCCAGAAACCAAAGGGGCCAATCTTCCTGGGGGTCCTCACCTATATACTGGGCATGACATGTATGTTATGGAATAGATTATTGGTCACTCTGGTTCTCAATCTAGTAACCAAAGAACAAATCCTGGGCTAGTAGCTGCAGCTGTACCCTCCCAGCCCCCCGCCTTGTCTGCAAAGAGCGAAGAGTCTGAAGAACCTTGAAATATCCTAGCAATAATTATAAACATTCCTTCCTTATCAACTTTTCTGAGCACAAATCCAAAACACAGCCTCTTGCTAGCTATTATGAAGAAACTTAATTCTGTCTCTGCCTAACCCAGGACACTGGGACACTACTGTCAGGCCCCAGAAGAGCCATCTGCCCAGTGTGAGACAAGCCTGTGCCAGTGGAGGTTAGTGGCAGCTCTCGCAGTTTGTACAGAGAGCCCTTCATCCAAACCACAGTCTGAGACCCACCAGTGAATCTGCAGAGAAGTGACCTACCATTCACCAGGTAGGGGAAGACCCAGCAGCTCTCACTAGCTATTCTCCAACTTCAGTTACTAGCTCCTTGGGTACTGAATTGAGTGATTTTTCATCCCTCCTTTATCTTCCCCAGTAGCACTTTAAGACCTCACCTGTCAAGGTCCTGTTGTAAACTGCTCTGTAGGTGTCCTACACATGGCCTGAATGAAGGGTGCCCATATGGCTTGGACAGCCTAAAAGACAATGTCTTGCTATTTACACTGAAACCTCCTTCACTGTTAACTCCTATTCCCACGATCAAAGAAAAACAAAAGCAATTTGTTAAGGTGATCTGAAATGGCTAGACTGGAAACATCTCCGTCTCCCACTCTTTTAGCACTACTGCTGCTCAACCCTGTCTTGGCACTAATGTCTGGTTTACCAAATTGAACAGTGTTTCACTGCCTATAAATAAGCTCAAAGTCCCATCTGAAACATACGTAAGGGAACCCTTCTTTACACCAAAGAACACCACACAAAATCTCTGACTCATTTTGTGAGTTTCTGTGCCCTGCTGTGTTGTGGTGATATGTACTGTGGCCAGAGACCCTCACGAGGGAGACAGCGCAGGCCTTTGGAAAAACTTCGTGCACTTTTTTGTTATACCACCTGACTCCTGCCTCAGGGTACTGGACTTATGCCAAAACCAGACGGTCTGCCCTGACCAAAAACATGCTGCCTGGCTGGGAAGGTTCTTGGCATTCACTGAACAGCAAAAAGAAAGAAAGAATGGGAAAATTAGCATGAATATGGCCAACTCTTGCCATCTGACTCACTCTCATAGACACACATAAACCCCCTTGACCTTTTCAACCACACACAAACATGCACATATATGTACACACACTCACTCCCCTTTAGTTCCCAATAGAGGGCTCATTGCTTTATACCTTCCGTAACTTTTGATTGTCCAATAACTTGACAATGGGACAAACTGTCTCATTGTCTTCCATCCAGAAACTACTACCCTCCTACATACAGGCTTTGAGAGCACAATTTATGTATGTTTTAAATTTTTGAATTCAAACAGGTAACCTTTTAATGCCATGCTCAATATACGACCTTTCATAGCCATTTTGCCTCATCAGTTAAAAGAAGTTTCTTACAGGGTTGATTGCCATGACCTTCTCTCTTCTCAGTGCCCAAATGTGATGGGTATTCAAATATTACACAGGATCTTGTCCCACATTATTAACCTACACATTCCTCAGAGGCCCAAGAATAGAGTACAAAGAGAAAAGGACAAAAATCTTATTTTGTAGCAGCTCATCCATTTGGCTAAGTCTCAGACATGTGAGCTGAACAGAAACCAGCTGAAGTCTGGGCTACTGGATCATCAAAGAATGGGCAAAACTGCCCCATGAAAAAGGAGATGGTAGAAGGGCAGAAAGTTTTGGGGTAGAGGAGGAAGGGAGAGGAACTGAAATATTGGAGGATGGAGACCAACCCAAGCGACATCACAGAACTGGAGCAGAGCTGCTTGTTTGAACCTCCCAGAAGAATAAATTTATACCTTTTCATCCTAGTCTATCCCTTCAGATACAGCTGAATGGACTGTAAAAAATTAGCCTGTATGGAGCTCAGAAAATTTAGGTCTCATCTGACCTTCTCTTTTTGCAGTCTGACATTCTTCGTGCCTCTGCTGGTAATGGTGTTACTATTGGAAAGAGGTAGATCAATGCAAGGGAAACACAGCATCAGTGTAGGCTTCCTGACAGGGATCTTGCTAGGTCCTTCTGTGAAAACTGGAAACAAATAGATTTTAGAGTTGTATTTCCTCAGATATACATCGTGCAGCTTCTGATGTAACTCTCAAGCTCATGATGTTAATCTAGTTTAATCAACAATATTATAAATGTCGGTGCAAGCATTCAAAATAAGACAAAGGGCTACATCCCTTGTTTGGCAGACCTTTGCTATGCTGAACTCAGGAAACTGAGCTTCCTTTCAATATTGTACTTTCAGGCAAATATTTGCACCTAAGATAAGAGAAAGATGCTGAGTTTGTTTCTACAGTTTTGTTACATTGTTCAGAAATTAAAAAAAAACCAAACCTTATGAAAATAGTATGTTTTAAGGGTTGGAAGTTTTTATATTTATTAAGGCAACAAATATCAAATGGAACACAATTTAAGGCTGAGCCTGGAGTGGTGTTTCTCTAGAAAATACTCCCCAACTCACAAACTGTGCCTTGAACTTCTGTGGACCAGCAGTGAAAGCCAAACTTTCTGGACTGAGCAGCA
>NW_010121175.1:2943-9244 GCF_000699245.1 Pterocles gutturalis
CCAATAAATATTAATTTTTTGTATTTTGCTCCACAAAAGCAAGAAAAAAGTTGGGAATAATATTTTCAGACCTGTTTATTCCTTTTGACCACACCATTACCCAGCATGGCTTTTAGTAAAATTTGCAGATCTGAAAATTAAATTGCTTCTTGATATCCATATTAATATAATTCTTACAATGACTAATAAAGAATAAATACATTGCCAAAATAATGGACATCTAGATTTTGTTTATGCAAAAAGCATACTTAAGGTATTTACGTTAATGTACTTCTAAATATTGCTATTTATATTTTTACATTTCAGAATGTATTTGGGGATATTTGGGGATAAGTTAGTGTGGTGTTATTAAAGAGGCAAAGCGTTAAATTTTTGTTGTTCCTGAATTGCTGCAGGATAAACTCTATGTGGAACTATTGCTGAAAAGCAGTATTTTTCTAATTTCTAATCTGCTTTTTTTTTTTTTTGCTTACTTCAGAAATTACACTAGCCTGTACCACACAGTTTAGGTGTATACGGTTCGCAGGAGTGGGATGCCAGTACGCATCTGTGCCTGAATTTCCCTGATAAGGACACCGTGAAGAGAGGCCCGGGTGAGCTGAAAACTGAAAGAAACTAAAAGTACCCAGCTGAAGAGAAGTATTTCTCTAACATGGAGAAGCTACATCAGTGTGGGAAGACTGTGCAAACCAGAAGTCTTGAGCTTGAACTATTCACTGCTGAAGTTTCCTGCCTTTTCTGAAGTCATCCAATAAAGATTAATCTGCAGCAGCAACTGGATTTGCATCACAGGTGAAATTAGTAATTTAGAACAAGTATTCCTACCAGGATCATCTAAGAAACAAGGGGTTAGTGTCTATCAAGTCTCCACAGGATAACCCCTGGGCACACACACACATTAGCTTATAGTACATCTGCAGCGGGACACAAAATAATATCCCACTCATGCAATAGGAAGGTCCCTTTCTGTCACTCTGGACTACTGGGCAGCATCAGAATATTCCATGTTATTAAACAAACATGCTGCTGCCAAAGTAGCATTTTTTGTTTTGAGCCAAACAGGTGCACTGCACATCAATCACAAATGCTTTCTTTATCTCTCTGTATTGCTGATCACTCTTTGTAAGAGTATTTTCTCTTGAGTCATTTCTCTGAAATTTTCCAGGGCCTTCCTAATTTAGTTCAGCTCATTTAATGTCAGATTCTTTTGATAGCAGAGCTACTTGTTTGTGCTAAGACACCTTCCTGAAAAGCATTCCTTTAAACTCAGAAGTTCTGGTTCAAGATGGATGTGATAGTGAAACCACAGGTGAAATTGTTATTACATTTAGCAACAGATACTTTCTGCAAATATTTCACCAATAAACAACTTAATGTGAAAAATAATCTATCTTTAATAACTGTACAGAAATTCAGGATATTAGGTTTGCAACGTACAATACTTACAGGTTTTCAAATAATCCCTGTTATTAAAAAGACAAGAAAAAAGTTCTGTTTGACCTTACACTAACACAGGCAGTAGGCCATGTTACAAAGGTATGTTTTGTGATAATGCAACGCAATGCATTATATTATTATCTGATGTGTTTTATTTTGGTATAACTGTATGTTTCATGAAGACCTACTGCAATTAATCATGGCAACAGGCATTATTATATCTCATAAAGAACAAAACACTCCCCCTACATTACAGGAGCCCACTCACAAATGGAAGTTATTCCAGCTACAAGGAAATACATAAATACGACCACACAACAGAAAGAGCACAAAAAATGCTCAATACATATATGTCTATGTTTGTTTTCTTGTCGGAAGGCAGACTTTGCAGGACTGAAATTTGTCCCCTGTTTCACCGATTACTCTCTCGTTGCTTTACAAACAAAACAAAATTGAGCCCAAATCAGGCAGGCTGTTCTTCTTAAATGTGAAAGATACATCTTTTTTTTTTTTTTTTTTTCTAGAGTACCCTTTTTTTTTCCATTAATGGCTTTGCACTGCCTGAAGCTGCCTGACAAGTGCTCCTGAATGCACCATCTTGTCTCAGTGCTCCCTTCTGATTCAAATAGTGCAAAGTAAACTGTCTTGATACACGTGTGAGAGGCAATGGAGAACAGAGGGAGAGGGACCAGATTTTAGTGCCACTGTCCCTTAAAGTGGTGCCAGAAATCGTCTGCAACTGGACCATGCTCTGCCATCATCATTATGAGTGTGTTGATTATATTAAACTAACATCTAGAAATCAAAATATAATTTAAAGAGTAATTTCCAAACTATTTCAAGTCTCCCATTAAACATTGTTGTGTCTCTCTTTTGTTCACCTACAGCTCATTGCCTTCAGCTTCACTCCAACCAGAGCCTGAGTGGTATGTTTCACTCCTCTGAAACCTCCTCCCCATTTCAATGAATTCATTCTGAAATGCCATTTCTCTGCGTCTCTGTGCTTCACTTGGCCAATTACTTGTTACAACCGGGCAGCCCAGAGTGAATACCAGGCTACAGGTTACCACTTTAGCCCTTCAGCATCAGATGTGACTACAACCACTGCATACAATAGGAGTCAGAAGAACCCACAGAAATATTAGATTTTTTTCTTCGTCTGTGAAGGATAAGTAAACATATTGTATTGGGTTTACATTGTAAGGGTTTGGTAGTGGGGGGCGGGGAGGGGGTTACAAAGGTGAATTCAGTGAGGAGATACCAGAAGCTGCCCCCATGTTGGATGGAGCTCAGCCAGTTCCAACCAGCTCCAAGACCAACTCCCTGCTGGACAAAGCTGAGCCCATCAGCAACATTGGTAGCACCTCTGTGATAACACATTTCAGAAGGGATAAAACTGCTGTATAACAGGACCCAGGAGAGAGCAGTGAGAGTATGCGAGAAACAACTCTGCAGACACCAAGGTCAGTGCAGAAGTAGGGGGAGGAGGTGCTCCAGGTGCCGGAGCAGAGATTCTCCTGCAGCCCATGGTGCAGACCGTGGTGAGGCAGCAGCTGTGCCCTGCAGCCCGTGGAGGGTAAAGGTGGAGCAGAGATCCACCTGCAGCCTGTGGAGGACTCCACACCAGAGCAGGTGGATGTGCCCAAAGGAGGTTGGGACCTTGTGGGAAGCCCACACTGGAGCAGGCTCCTGGCAGGACCTGTGGCCCCATGGAAAGAGGAGCCCAGGCTGGAGCAGGTTTGCTGGCAGGACTTGTGACCCTGTGGGGGACCAACACTGGAGCAGTCTGTGCCTGAAGGACTGCATGTTATGGAAGGGACCCACACTGGAGAAGTTTGTGAAGAACTGCAGCCCGTAGGAAGGACTCACTCTGGAGAAGTTCATAGGGGACTGCTTCCCGTGGGTGAAATCCCACTCTGGCACAGTGGAAGAGTGTGAGGAGTCCTCTCCATGAGGAGTCAGGAGCGGCAGAAACAACATGTGATAAACTGACTGCAACTTCCATTCCCTGTCCCCCTGAGCTGCTCAGGGTGGGGGGGAGGTAGAGAAATCAGGAGTAAAGTTGAGGCTGGGAAGAAGGGACAGGTGTGGGAAAGGTGGGTTAAGATTTGGTTTTATTTCTCAGTATATTACTTTGATTTGACTGGTAATAAAATAAACTAATTTCCCCAAGTCAAGTCTGTTTTGTCTGTGACAGTAATTGCCAAGTGATTGGCTTGTCCTTATCTCTGCCTATGAGCCTTTCATCATATTTGTCTCCCCCTGACCAGTTGAGAAGGAGGAGTGATGGAGTGGCTTGGTGGGCACTTGACATCCAGTCAAGGTCAACCCACCAACACATATATTTACTAAAAATATAGTTTGTTTTTATCGGGTGCACCTGTATTGTCTACTCCAAGTCACTTACATTACCTTACCAAAGGCAAGGACAACAGTGAGCTCTATAAGGCCAAAGAAACAGCCAGCAAGGAGTATTAAATGTGCATATTTGCTTTGAGCAACCTGGTCTAGTGGAGGGTGTCCCTGCCCATGGCAGGGTGGTTGGAACTTTATAACCTTTAAGGTCCTTTCCAACCCTAACCATTCTATGGGTCTATGATAAATCAATAAGAATAAAAGTTCACTGGTAACAACACGCGTTATTATATATAATATAAAAATCTTGAGAGCTACCAGGACAACTGGGAATTTTGCGGGCAGCAGTTGGTATAGTGTGCACACCTAGTTAAATACAGCTTTTCTGCAGAATTCTTACCGGGTCAAAGTTAGCACTCCAGCAGCATTATGGAAGAACTGAAACATCATCTGTCTACTGCCCTACCCCACTCACTTTGTGTGGCAACAATAACTTATGCCTGCAGGAGAACACTGAGTCTTTGTTTTGTTCATTGTCTCACAAAGCTGATTTCTCAAGACTGTGTGATGAGGCACGTGAGTACCAGAGCTATTTACAGAGTGGTGACTGAAAAACTCCAGAAAAAAATACTCTTCCTCACACTAAGGCAGAGAACATAAACAGCTGTTGTTCAGCCTGAAGTGACATGTAGGTAAAGAGGCATGCTTGGCCTGATGCATACAAGTAAACTTTATACAAACAAATATATTTAACAAATACATATTCCCTTGATTATAGCAAAAATTATATGCACTGCATTCTTTTTACTTTCTTCATTCTTCTGGATTTCAAACACACAAATGAGCTTCTGAGACTCTCATATCACTTTTCACCATCTACTAATTTAAACAGCAGCTCTCTTCTAGCCTCCCAGATGTCTGGTTCTAAGATTCATTTACCCTGGTACTAGTCCTACTGTAATGAAAATTCCGTGTTCTCTTCTTATCCTTGCTGAATGCAGATCAGTACTTGACACATTGTTGTAGAGCTTTAGACAACATTGTTGTATATTCCACATAAATATATAAATTTCTAATAAAGTTTTAAATGATGTCTTGTTTACAGTCATATAAAAGCATGCAGATTGCATATTCATAGTCTGCCTAATATTGCATCTCTGCCCCAAAGAAATGAAGAGACTGTTTATTGGAGTATTTTCTTGGAGTGGAGCTCTCATGCCATCATATGTGAGAGGGTTTGCTAGATGATCTAGCACACCTTCCAGCACCACACGTCATGGGAGTCTGAAGCAAGACTCAAACTCCCGTGCTTCTGTTTGTGCAGCAGAAGGGCATAACTTGTACATCACAGAGCCACAGGTGATTTCAACTGACTATTAATTCTCAGATTTTATCAATCAAATGGCCGCTTATATTTTCCCTTGGGTTCAAGAAACAAATATTTCAGACCAGCTGCTGCCATGAATGTGGTCAGCAGCAATGAATTAAGCTGAAAAGAAAGCAAAACTGATTTGCATGGGTATTGCTAATATGTTCAGAATGTTTTCATCTGGTAGAGGACTGTATCTTCAGCTCTATGGGTGAATTTAATCAGCACCAAACTATCTTGAAAAGAAAACCTGAAGCTCACAGAATTTCACCGTCAGATTTTTGCAGAGTATGCTACTGATTTAGTAATAGGTGTTTAGTGCACAGCCAATAAATTTAAAAGCAAATAAAAAACCTCATAGAACATAAAATATAGTCTTAGTTTTCTCTGTCTTGACAGATATTAACTGCTAAATTAATAGATTTGAAATGTAAGGTTTGGTTTGGAACACACATTAACTCAAAGTATCAGTTAGTAATTACATTCATATCCAAAATCAATTTCCTAAGGAGAAAGCCAATAGCTACTCTATTTCAAAACTTAAATTTGCCTGCAATCCATTTGATGAGAAAAGCATTGGGAAATATTTAGTTTAAGGACTATTTCAACAGGTTGTCCTGGTTTCATCCTGGACAGTGTTAACTTTCTTCATACTAGTTAGTGTGAGGCTGTGGTTTGGATCTGTGCTGAGGAGAAGGCTGATAATATACTGATGCTATAGTTGCTCCCAAGACAGTTAACTACTTTTCAGCCCCTCTGCTGTGTCAGTGTCTGCAGGTGCAGGAGAAGCTGGGAGGGAGCACAGCCCCAGTTACTAGCCTAGGGTTCAATCTTAGGTTTAGGATTGAGACCCAAATTGGCCAATAGTCTATTCCATATCACAGACATCGTGCCCTGTATATAGATAAGGATCTGTCCAGGTCCAGGTCCTCTCTTGCTCCAGGTCATCCCTACTCTTGCTCCAGGTCGGCTGTCTCCAGGTGTCCCTCTCTCAGGGTTGTCACACTCCCTCCGTCAGCTCTCAGTCTCAGACACTCGTGCTCTTTTATCTCCTCTCCAGGATTGCTGTTTCAGGATCCTTCCTGCTTTGGGATTGTTAGTTGGGAACTGACTGAGCCTTGGTCATCATGTGGTGAGCAG
>NW_010121176.1:0-18781 GCF_000699245.1 Pterocles gutturalis
CCTTGGTGTGCCGCTGGCGTGGGCTGCAACAGGTGTGGGGCTGGGGGAGGAGAAGGGACGTGGGTGCAGGTTCACCTGGTCACACATCCGTATGCTGGGTTTATGTAATTTTTTAAAAATTTTATCCCAAGAAAGTAGTGTAGATTTAGATATCTATGTTGTTTTACAGAAACATACAAGTTAATTTGTAGGGGCTTGCTTGTAATTACTAAATCTGACTATCCTACGCCTAATTTCATGTACCATTTTGAGCATCTCCAAGGTTTTCTGTTGAAAGCTGGATCATGTTTTTAGGGACACTCATGTTTGGAGAACTGTGAAACACCTGATATAGAGCTGTTGTCATTTGTTTGGGGTTCTGTTTTTTTCTGATCCTGGAAGTGTTTTGCGAGTAAGTTCCAATGTGAGTCAGCTGAAGTAGGAAATGGGCTGAATGTTTGAGGAAGTTCAGAACAGATTTTTTGGGGTTTTTTTTCCTTGGCATCTACTTCACTCTGCTACAATCAGTATTATTGAGGGTTAAAGATTAAAAGGACTTTTTAACTTTAAAAGCTGACTAAATAGGTCATTGTAACATACCTGTATCATAGTAGTTTCTCTCTTTTGTAGCTTTACTGGTGCTGTATGAATACTTAAGCATCTTTGTGAAAACTTGTTAGACATGAAATACCGTCTAACTGAAGTCAATGGTGCACTTTTGTTTTTTAAGATACCTTCAGTGCAGGCTGTAATTAATGCTAGATCTCCATGACTCATGACAAAAGCATAGGAAAAATCCCTTAACTCTCCATGTTGTTCTTGGCTAACTCCTTTGTCTCTGTTTATCCTCAGAGATAGCACCTGTGGGCATGCCTGTAAATTGCAGATTTTTTTTTTTCTGTGAAGATTTTAGATTTTATAGAACTCCAGAGACTCCAGTTACTTTTTTATATGTATTTGCTTAGTAAAGAAACTTGCTGTAGTAGCAGCTTCGAAGTCTACTGTTTAGAACTTGAGTATTCCGTAACATTGCATAGTGATAGACTAAACGTATTCTGTTACCTTATCTTGTAAACCTTAAAGAAGGGCTCCCTTGAACTTCTGCAAGGGTTGCTAGAGCTGCTTAGGTTCTTGAGGTTCTTAGGTTCTAGCACTGCCACTAATAGAGTGATTCACTGGAGCAGAAAGCCATCTCCTTGCAGTGTGCTAAAATGCAGGTTGTTTCCATGTTCAGGCTCTTCCAGCTCAGGGTGAATTTAACAGATGCTATAAGAGCTTTTTAACATATATTTCCATTTAGTCGCAGGAGATTGGAGACTGCTTTTGAGAGCCCTGACATATTGATTTTGTCTGTGCTTTCTACCGTGGCAGCATTGTGTCTTTATCTCAGGTACTTAGGACATGTTGCATTCGCAGCATTTTGAAGTTCAAACAGATGCTTGAGTCTGCTACTGCTGTCCTGCTTTGGTTGATCTAATAATACAATCTCAGTGTGTGATGGATTGCTCTTTCATAGCAAAGTGTGTGTTTTCACAGCATGCGCTCGGGAGGACAGATATGTCTTGTGTTATAGGATATGCTTATCTCCTCTTCTGTGGGACATATCTTACGTTGTGCTAGATAACAAAATACTAAGTGGTGCCTAGAGATACGGGTATATTGGTGCCTGAGCTGTGCTTTTCCATTAAGTGAGTAGAGTAGCACAGTTCAGATAATAGTAGCACAGTTCAGATACAGTTTAGCTTAATGAAGGTAAAATTAAGGGAATTTTTACTTAATAGTGCTGAGCTGTTAGTTTGGGCTAGTTCTGTAACTGCAGGCCCTTGTGAGTCAAGGGTACATTGGAGCTCTGTATTCCTTCTCATGAAGCCTTTGCAGGGCAGTGTTCTTCACAAGTTGCTCTGAATTTTGGTTTTAGGCTCTGTCACTTCCTGGTGATGCTATAAGACTTCAGGTCCCTTGGTTCTTGTAAAAGCAGCCTGTGGGGTTTTTTTGTTGTTGCTGTTGAACTAGAGGTGTAATAATTTAAACATAGTGAGAATTACTGTCCTTTTCCTCGTTCTGGTGAGGCATTTATCCTGTCTCAGCTTCTGAGGTTTCATAGCTTTGTCTGAACTGAAAACTGTAAGTTCAAACACATTCATTTACTTGCTGTGCAGCAGAATGCAGCTAACAACTCTCCTTCCCCTCCGCCCCCAGACTTCAGAGGATGTTTTCACAATTCGGTATGCAGGCTGACTTGGCCTAGGAGCAACTACTAATTTAGATCAGCAGCATAACTTCCATCTTCTGGTTTAAGAGGATTCGATTGCAGGTGTCTGCAGTAGGATCCTGGGGATATTTATCCTGTCCTTCATATTTCTAAGAATCTATAGGTGTGTGGCATCTAAAGTGGCAGTGCTGTCACAGTGGTGGAAACCCAGGCTCTCCCAGTCCTTCAGACCTGTTTCTCTGAAACTGGATGATGATATTGTGGTTAGTGCAGGATTCCTGGCTTGGACAGAGTTAAGTAACAGAGCTACTGTAGTATCCTGCCTTTCTGTGATCCTGACGGAGCCTTGAACAGAGAAAGCAAGGCATTTGCCTTCTGTATGGTTTGTTCCTTGCTTATGGAATATGGGTTCTATATCCTCATGTGGGAGAGGAAGAGCTCATCCTGCTTTATGGACAGGGAATGGAGGGGGCTGGTCTCGCTCCTTGCAGCGAGAAGGGCCTGTCAGGAACATGGGCGCTGCTCTGGGCAGGGGTCACTCGGGCCAGCACACAGGTCATGGGGAAGTCTCCGTGGTAGCTGTGTGAGAGTCTTGCATCCTGAGGTAGGAGAGACGGATCAACAAGGTAAGTAAGTACAGGAGAGGAGAGAGAACATTATCCTAATATCATAATGACAGTGGATAAGAGAGTGTATGTTTTAAAATTGTCTGTGTAGGGCAAGCTGCAAGAAGTGCCAGTTGAAAGCTTTAAAATTAGTGACAGCAGAGACTGGACACTGAAGGCCTCACCCCCAGCAGTGTGTGGTGTCATACACGTTTTGTTTGTGTGGGCTTTCAGTGCGAGTGACCCTTGGACTTTGATTAATCTAATCTCTGCATTTGTCCTTTAATAAAGCTCAAAAATGAGGTGTTTTTGTACTGTGGAGCTCTTTTAAGCCACTCTGGATTTTGACTTGGAAATTTGAGTAGGTAGATACTCCAGCTGGAAGCTGTCTACCCACTTGCTCAGATTTGTCTTGAAAGCAGTGCTGTCCTGTCCCTGGTGAGACAGACGGCTTCCCTTTCTTTCAGTAGTTTAAAAATGGATTCTAGGACCAAACTGCCCTTGTTGCTGCTTTTTGGGCGTCTTCTCTGTCCCCTCTGCTCCCACTTCAGTCAGTGTTCTAGAATAGCATTCATTTTCTCAAGTATGCTTGTTGAACTCTACTATTTGATGGTTTGTGCTCAGTTTTCAGCCTACTGCTTGCTTAGTCACTCTTCTGCAGAAGAAAGTCCCTGCTTTCCTACCTCATAAGGAGGCTACTGAGAACGAAACTGGGGCAGGGAGAGCTGGGAATCTCTAAGATTTAGAATCAAATCTCCAAGCATTTGATTCTAAAGGGCCGGTATTTCTTGGGATTGTCACTGGGTAGGGAAGGAAGGGTAGTGCTGAGCTGGTAGAAGTTGTTACTGACTTTCCAGTGCTGGCTTTCAAACTGATCTCAGATCTGGCTCTGAGCCTCTGGATTAGCTGGAGTAAAGCTTGAAGGCCCCACTGCAGACTTCTGCTAATTTCAACATTCTTAACTATACTGCTCTTGTTCCTTTTGTTTTACAGTAAGATAGCATGCTGTTGGCTCTCTGCTCTTATGTTGTTAGGCTGCTAATAAATAACAAACATGGAAAAACTTATGGTGGTGAGACTTCCTACTGCTGTATGGAAAGCTCTGAAGCATCTGTACTGTGTTGCCTTATGTAAACTGGAACATCAAAGCAGTGTCCTTCATTTCTTCCAACTCAATGTTATAGCTTATCTCCTTATAAAGGAGAGAGTCCTGGGGAAATACTGCAGGTCCTTGCTGATCTGAAAAAAAGGAAAACGGGTTGAAAAATCTTTTCTCCAGTCACCAACTGTTGGCATGTGTTTGTCAGCCAAACGAAGGAATACATTATATTAGTGCTGGAAAACTCCCTCATGGTAGGAAGCAAGGATGAGCTTTATATCTGAGCCCCTGAGTTTTAATTTGGGTGCTGAGTGTTGGGAGGGAGAAAAACCCGTCACTAATATGTAAGAATGCCTTTTCAAAAAAGGTAGTTGCGTCTGCCCTGACAGCTCATTCCAGCTATTACTGGAAGATGCGTTGCTTTTACAGGAGAGCTGTGTTTCTATATGAAGGTGCTGCAGGTATTTCTCTCTGGGCATACCCAGGAACTTCAGAAACTGCCTCCTGGGTTGGTTGGTCTGAGGCGATAGCATGGTAAAGAGAAGCTTGTGTGTTTTGAGGTGGAGTATGTAGAGTTCCTTCATTACTGATCCTAATCCCTAGGAGCACTTAGTCCCTTGGACCTGTGTTTTTGCAGCTTAGTTGACAGACTTCTCAGATTGTCATGGCCTGAGGAGAAGGGCTAAAATAGTTTATGATAAAACATTTGGATTGGGACTTAACTACACAGTTTTCTGTTTCTGCTTAATCAGCCTTTGTTAAAGGCAGACTAGTTAGTGTAAGTAAATTATCAGATTTTTCTTTTAAAGTGTCTGGTTTGGATACTGCTTTCAATACTATTTTTCTGCAATAAGACCTGATTACCTTACAGTTGTTGATCAAAAATGTATTTTCTTGGAATTTAAGCAGGGAATAAACAAGAAGGCCCTTGTCATGATAGCATATTCCAGTCTCTAGGACTTACTAAATCATGACCTGTTACACAGATCATTATACACTCACTTAGGTTGTTTTTACAGCGCGCTGGCATTAGGCTTTGTGGAAGGGCAGACTTATGTCCTTACACAAACCTTACACCCTTTTGACTGGGGTGTTGGTTTTAGCAATAAAAGTAAGTCACAGGGGAAACTATCGTACCAGTACTGTCTAGGACTTCAGAGTTAATGATTAACTCCAAGGAGAGTAGAAGAATCTTTGTAGGACTGAGCAATCTCTATCCATATCCAACATGCATGTATGAGCACAAAAATATCAGTTTATGCTTTTGGAGGGATGCTAGTTATTCAACCCCTGTGTAAATTCATTCTGAATAAAGGTTACGTATCTCTCTTTCAACTCCAGGAACTTTCAAACTTACAATAGAATTCACAGAAGAATATCCAAATAAGCCACCTACTGTTAGATTTGTCTCTAAAATGTTTCATCCAAATGGTAAGTACTTAGACAATGCTTTTTTTCTGTGTGTGGGGGGGTGTTGCTGTAGTTTGCTATAGTGCTGTAGAAGAAGGTCTATTTATTGTAAATGTTTCCACTATCAATCAGCCAGCAAAATTCCAGTGTGGTTCTATGTAGTTTTGGTAAGGATGAGTGTGTGAGCAGTGCTCAGGCTTGAAATGAAAGGGGCGCGAAAGGAGCCTCTTCCCTTTCTGGTGTTACAGCACAGTATTGGCGAGACAAGCTCTTCTTTCTCAACTGCCTGCTCTTAAACCTTCCAGAAGAATACTTTGTACCTAAATAGCAGTGCCGTGGACTTTTGTCTGTACATCTTGTGTACATGACACTGCTGAATGCAGTTCTTTTATCACTTTTCCTCCCAAAAATGCCTGTAAGAATGCTAGACCTTGAAATGTAGTGCTAGTTTCCAACTCTAGCCAGTGATATTGCTAGTAGTAGTATTGCTAGCCAGTAATATTGTTTAATTAATCTCCTTCCTTGGTGATTAAGTTTGGAGATGTATTCCTTGCCTCCAAATACTAGATTTGTGAAGAAATACCTGAAATTTTCTAATGTGGCACGTAAGCATGTGTGGGTGAAGTGTACAGAGGGAAGGTTCATCTAAAGCTGTCGTGAGAAAGGTGACCAGACACTGGCTATTGTAGATACTTTCTGGGGAAACCTTGCGTGCAGACAGCTGTTTGCTCATGTTCTTTATTTGGTTCACTTGTGGGTAGCTTAAATTTTTTTTGCATTAATCTATTCATGGTTTTTCATTAGTTCCATAGTGGTAGTTGCAATGTCACAGAGAAGCTTGATGTTGGAGAACATGCAGAGGCTGAGTTTAAATACCTCAGGCAGCTGTCGGTGACAAGCTTCACTGCTTCCTACCTACAGGCTTGTTTGCTGGGTTTAAGTCTGTTGGAGTGTTTGTCAGTACGTAGGTTTTCAGGATCAGGCAATACTAGGAAAAAACTGAGTAGCTGTACAACTTGTGTTTAAAACATTCTTCTTGAACCTTTTCTAGTCTATGCAGATGGTAGTATATGTCTGGATATTCTGCAGAATCGTTGGAGTCCTACTTACGATGTCTCCTCCATCTTAACATCCATACAGGTAAAAAAACGCTGCATGAAAAGGCAGAATGAAATTAGGATGCTTGGACAAAAACACTTTTTTTTTTTTTTTTCCCCCTCCTGAGAGCCAGTATAGCAGCTATACATTGGTATTTGCTGAAGTGTGAATAATTCCCAGGTGTGAATTGACTAGACAGTGCCAGTAGGTGGGATGCATCCAGTGACCGCACTGCTCGGGTGTTGCTGCTTCGCTGTCGATTAAACTGTCACCTGCACTGCTAACAGTAAGACAGACAGCAAAAGCTTCCAGTAACGTACAACTGGAGTAACGCGGTGTGCCTTACCTCTGTCTAGATTAACTCCTGCACTCTTTTTACTATGGATAACTTAAGGACTATATTGGAAAACTGCATGCTGTTGAGTGCCTAAGAATGTTTTTCTCTTTGCACAGTCCCTATTGGATGAGCCAAACCCCAACAGCCCAGCAAACAGCCAGGCAGCTCAGCTATACCAAGAGAATAAGCGGGAATATGAAAAACGGGTTTCTGCAATAGTAGAACAGAGCTGGCGTGACTGTTGACCCAGGATGATGCAAATGAACACTCTGTTGATGAGGAAAATAAACAAAGTGTCCGAGTCATCTTTTTCCTCCTAGCATTTACTTTGAAAGCAGAATAGCTGTTGTGCTGTTGCCACCCTCCCTTGCTGAAGCTTCTTCTCCTTGGACATCAGAAAGCACCCACTTTGAAGTCAAGTGTTCTGTACTTGGGTTACTTGCAAAAGAGTTACTGATGCTGAATTCATTTTTTTTTGTGGTCCCTCTCCAGTCTTAGGGCAGTATTGTGCATTTCTGTAGTGTACACTAAGCTTTTAAATGTAATTGTGTTATACACAGTGATGCTTATGTGTAGCTTGATAAAAGGGATGTTTATATACATACACATTTTTTAACTGATATTAACTAAAGTGCTGATCTGTCCGGGCTGGTCATTTACCTCTACTATTGGTTTAGACCCCGCTGCATTTGCAAGTACTGAGTGAAGAAATAACCTCATTTCCCTTTTGTATTGGTTTATCAACTCCTCACTCCTGGAAAGAAAACCCAACTCTTAAATTGATTCCAATTCAAATATATAGTAGAACTGTGGAATGCTTGTTACTTCTGCACTTCACATGCAAGATTTATGTAGCTATACATAAATCACTACAGCTGTGGTACTTTGATCTTGGATGAGGGTGAGACACAACCCCCCCTTTTTTTTTTTTAAATTTTATTTTAAAGGACATGTCTACAGAAACTGATGGAATAAGTTTCTCTAGTCCTGTCCCTGAGGCATTACTGGACAAAACCAGGTAGAGCTGTGGTACTCTGAGCGAAAGACCTTCCATGCTAAGGAAGAGGTAAAAGCTGAAGTGTTCCAGCAGTGGAATTACTCTCCTTCAGTGCCCTTCTCCTGCCCCTTATCTTTAGCGGAGAAAGATAAGTCTTTGGGGATCCAACTTTGCCTTCTGGAAAGTTTGAATAAAGTATGGAGTAGGCACTGGAGTCGCTGCAGTTTCTGCTCTTTGTCAATTACTCTGTGGTTTGTGTGAGCTACTGCTGCATGCTTGGGTTAGTTTCCCTTCAGTTTTATGAAAATATTTTTTCAACTCTGAAAAAAAAAATTTGTAAGTCCTGACTCACTTTTTTTTTGTAAGGCTCAGTTTGTACATTTGGATACAGTACCTAAAGCAGCAGTGTGGGACAAACCCTACAACTGTCTTGTCCACTGTTCCTGTGTCTTTTGTGTGCACATTGGTCTGGTAGCCAAGAAGTTTAACTTTGCACAAGTAACCCATGTAAGAAACTGTACATTTTTCAAGAGTTGTAAATAAAGTGTAACCTTAGTGCTTATTGTATAAATAGGCAAGTGGTGTACAGCTGTGGTTATTTTAACTGGGGTGGGAAGAGGCTGTGAAGGGATTATGAAATACTTCCAGCCGTGGGGGCTGCAGTGGCTGTGCTTGGGTGAAAGCTGTGCCAGGTGTAGGGCAGAGATAATAAACTCGCCTTCCAGCCCCAAGGAGGTGTGAGGGGCAAAGGAGGAAAGACAGGCCAGAGACATGGAGAAACACAAGGTTTAGCAAAAAGGGGTGGGAAAAAAAAAAAAAAAAAAAGCACATGTAGGAAGCTCAGCATTGTGTTGTGCCTAGGAGTGAACTGTTGACAAACAAGGAGCCCATTGACAGTGAGTCAGTTACAGCCACTTACTGGGCTCAGTAATTAATTGATACAAGAATCATTTATTTTCCTCCTGTCTTATGAGGGGGGAGAATAGGATTTAAAAATGACTGACACATAACAAAAGCGGCCTAGCTTGGCAATGAAGATGGAAGCTGCCAGGCCCCTTCAGAAAATTAACTCAGGATTTATACCTGCTGTGACAACAGCTCCTCCCCTGACCAGCCCTTTTGTCGTCCATGGAACAGCCTTTCACCACTGAACGCCTACCGATGGTGTACTTGAGTGTGTTCCGAAACAGGTGTTGTAACTGGACCCTCCCAGCGCTGGACGGGGCAGGCTCGCAGGTGGCTGGGGTGAAGGCAGCACCTCAAGTAATGGTGTTTGTTTCCTAAGCATTCCCTGGGCAACACTTTCCCAAATCAGAGCCAGTCAAGAACAGAGCAGTTTAGTCACACCCACCGCGTTATTGACCAGTGCAAAAAACAACAAACACCAACCCAACTCCGGCACCTGCACCAACAGGGACAACTGCCACCACCCAGGAGTACCTGAACCAGTGCCCTGTCCCAGCTCTAACCATGTCTGCAAGCTGCTGCACACAGAACCCTTCTGGAATGGTCCCAGTCATTCTAAGGTCACACAAGTCCTCATAGTAGGCCCTCCAGTTTGGTATTTGTCCTGCTGATCAGTGAAAGAAAAAACAAAAACAAAAACAAAACCCCAACACACACCACACCATGAACAACCCCCAAAAATCACACCAAACCCCAAAAACCTCCCCCCAAGAAGCACTTTTCATCCCAAATCCTACGGTGAGGCTCTGTCTGCCTTTCTCAGCATCACAGCGTTTTGCAGACCTGCCTGTCCAAGGGAGGGAGGGGGAGCTGCACTCCTGCTTGCAGGAATATCTGCCTAGAAAGCACCAGGCTTCTCCCACTCCTACATCCCCATCTGCTAGAGCCCAGCGTTCCTGAGAGCTGAATTCAGCAGCCCAGGGACTAGTGCACACAAAAAGACAAACAACAAACCTGAAACACCCATACATTTCAAATATTAATTGCCAGATTATTTTTCTACAAAGACGGCAGCAGCAGGTTTTTTCTTTCTGAAGGCCAAGCAAGCAGAAGCTGTGCTGCAGCCATCCAGGCAACAAGAGGCGGGAATGCTCGCTCGCTGCTTCCTGAGCCAGCCTTACCTGCCAGAGCAGCCTCTTCCTTTTCACACTGTGGGGATAAAAATGCCTCTAACCGCACAGCACCAGGATCTTCTGCTTCAGCAGTACAGGTCAGTCACCCTCACCTCAGTGCTGAGAGTATTTAAAAATAAAACAGGAGGTGGAAAAAAAAACCCAGAAGGATGATGTAAAAGGATGGAGAGGCAAATACAGGCAGCAGAAAAACAAAAGCAATAGCTGAGAGACAAGCCAACAGGAGAACAGACAAAAAATTCATGAGGACTGGCTTTGTGCTAAAGAGCCATCAGGGGGCCCTACTGCTGCCAGGAAAACCCAGCATCTCTGCGCGCGTCTCGCTCTCGGCTCTTCCAAGGTCCCTTCCTACCCTCTGTGTTTTCCAAGCATGAAGCGAGCGTTCCTCCAAGGCTGCCAAAGCACCACAGCAGGATGGCGCGGGCAGAGGTCAGAGGCTGCTGCCCAGGCAAGAAGAGAAGCGCTCCAGCCTCCCCGCAGCACCTGCCAGTCTTGGAGAGACGCCACACTCACACCACACCTCGGAGCAACACCAGAAAGTTTACTTGGGAATCACCCTCGCCATACACAAGCACAGGTACAGGAACGGAGCAGAGAAATAATTAGGCACAGCTTTGATTTCAATCAGGATTAAAGAGCTTATATTCAAAGTAAAAAAATAAGTTATATAACAGTCCCCACAAGCTACACGAGCATCTCTGAGCGTGGGCTCTGCATTTACCTCCGGTTTTTCTATTTCACACTTCGCCATGGTATCTGCACATGTCAAGCAGTGCTCCAAGGCAAAAACGCGCTGGCGTTATCTCAGTCCGACACACTGACGGTTAAGGTGCATTCAGGAATTCTCAGTATGGGAGATTCAAGGCAGAAATCAATTAATAAAACTACTGTGGAACTGCTTAAGGACATCTGCCTACATACATACACACAGCAGAGACAAGACCTCGCTATCTATATTTATCAAGAATAAACAGTTTTCACACATTTTTTAAATACAAAGTGTGACAAATCCTGGTTTTTTTCCAGAAATAAAACTTTTTTATTGTCATTAATACCAACTTTACATACAGTTGATTCCCCCAGACTGCATTTTCTTTGCTTTTCTTTTTTTTAAAAAAAAGGCATTTTTTTTTCCTTCCTTGGTCAAGAAGAATAAGGGACGTATAATTTTAAGTTATGTCAAATTCCTTCTCCCTGGACATGTGTTTTTGCTATTACAAAACTAATAAAATGTGAAGGAACAAGTAATATCAAAGACACACACAGTAACAGCACTACTGCTTTGGGGTTGTGCTAATATACTTGAACAGAACTCGGTCATTTCTAAATGTCTAACAACATTTTAGAAATTATATTAACGAAGTGAAAGACTTGAACGTTAATATAACCCACAACAAGAAAAATGCAGCATCTCGTCTCTTTCTGTAATCAAATACCTAGGAAGCTCAGTCTCCGGTAGAAGGGGACACCTACCCTCAGTTTGTTTGAGGCATGATGAGCTCGTAATGCCCAACCTGGCCTTCTTGCTTCAGCTGGTCTAACAGATCTTCCTTACGCCGCTTCCTGCTTACCACCAAGTATCTGTTGTGGCCCTGCCCATGAGATTTACTTTTAAGACCATATTTTTGGGCGATTTGATGTATCTGCTTCCGCTCATCCATGGTCAGTTCTCTAGAGAAAGTCAAGTCAACATGACTTTCTGAGCGGGCATAGTTTCGAATGATCTCTTCGATATCTCTTTTGGCAATTTTGTTCACCCTTTCTACGTCGAGCCCAAGTCCTTCCCTTTTAAACTGCTCCTTCACGGAGATCGGCTCTCTGATTCCTTCACCATCCTTCCCCAGGCCACCGCCTGTCCAGCCCATCTTTCTTAAAATCTGATTCCCAATGTTGTCTTCTTTGATCTTCTGTTTGAAAGCCTCTTCTGCTGATCGACCCCGGATCTCATTTCTGGAGATGACGTCTTCGACGGTGCCTTTCTTCAGGTTATTAACAACAGTTGGCTGAGTCTTTTTGAGGATTTTCACGGCTTCCTCTGCTGCCTCATGCTTGACAGATTTCTTCACTCCAACTGCTTCTGCGATGAATTCATCTTCAAGCAGCACCTTGCATTTCCATCGCATGCCAGTCATCCTTTCAAAGACATACTCCACCGTCATCTTGTTGAACTGTGCGGTGTCGTTCAGCGTACACACAGGATTACTGGAGTTCTCATAAACCACGAGGTCCTTCAGGTCCTTCTTCCTTCCGGAGCCCCGTGACGAGCAGCCCACTTTCTGAACCTGGGTCACTTTGATGGCTGCTATATTTGACTGCATCTTCTGCAGGATTTTCAAAGCCTCCTCAGCTGCTGCGTGCTTGCTGGTCTTTTTAGTGCCAAATCCCTCAGCTAGGCAGTGATCTTGGAGATACACTTGACAACGCCACGAGCGGTTGGGCATTAATTCGTATTTATATTCAACAGACATTTTGTTATACGAGGCAGAATTGTTCAGTATCCCTATTGCATCGCTGGCATTCTCCGTGAGGACAAAACTAGTCCAGTGTTTGTTGGTATTAGCGGAACCTTTCACAGATTCAGTACCAGGCTGCATCGGGACGCAGTCCCTGTTGGCAACTACAAACTCCTCATGAGGTTTGAGAGCAGGAGGGAAATCCGGGCGACTCATGCCTGCCTCACACACCACCAAGTCTTCATGATAGGTGTGCTTGAACTTCCGCTGAACCACTCGAACTTCCACAGACTTCTTCAGCAGCTTGACTGCCAGCTCCGCGGCTCGATCCCTGGATCCATTTTTGCTGCCGGCGTAACCGGTGGCCAGGTAGACGTTCTGACATCGCACTTCACAAGCGAAGCCATCCGTTAGGAGTTTCTTGCTCTTGGGGAGGTCAGCAGGGGCAATTTCTTTCAGAGGAACATAAATATATTCAGGATTTGTCTTGCATGCCTGAATTGAACGTGTCAAAAGATACGTATAGTTAATTTTATCAGTCCCAGTGTTTGCATCTGGGTTAGCGAGATTTTTCCAGACAGCTGCTGACAGTTTCTCCATAAAACTCTGCTTCAGCATTATAGCTGATGGAGGGAAAGTTTCAGATGCAGACTGGACAGCTGAAGGAGACACAGAAGCCTGCAGCACACTGCTCGTGGTACAGTCCATACTATTCACAGCCCTCTTGGCTGCTGCTGCCTGGCCTGCAAAGCCAAAGCCAGCTGAGTTGGAGAGGTGAGGATCCACCTCCTGTGCACTCACAAAAGAATTCATACAATTTTCAGCTGGCTGTGCTATGCTGTTTGTATTTGCCTCCTGGATCACCTCCTGTGGTTGGTCATTCAGAGGCTCTTTCTTCTTGTCATCCTTCTCAGCACTGGTGACAAAGTGTATGGGTTCAAAACGTGGTCGCACCTGGAACCTGGGGACCACCTTTTTGGGCGGCTCAGGAATCTCTTGTGGCTCTGGACCTACGGGGTAGAAGAAAATTACAAGATTACCAATAGGTGCCATGAGACAGTGTTTTCACAGAGCGATCTCCTGGCTTTGAACACAGGATTCCCACTTCTTAGCCACAAACAAAAAGGTTTCCTACCAAAGACATCAACGATTGATCAAATAAGACCATTCATTCTTGTGCGGGTCACTACAGCAGTATCTCCAGCTCTACAACTGCCATACAAAAATCTCTGCATACTTAGTTACAAGAATTTTAGGTCCAAATCACTTGCTCTGCCCTTCAACATCGCCCGCTGAACCCACCCAATAATTTCTGAAGTGAATCCATTCAAAGCTACTAAAACAAGTAAAAACTTTGTCCAATAAGACAGAACACCAGAGTGAGACCAGAGCCTCAGCTCTGACCACCGCAGGGTTGTGGGATGATCCCAGATAAACAACTTTATCTTCAGGTCTTCTCATTTGAGGGAGAAACACAGTGATACTGAACCCTCCTCTCCAAAACACGCAGGGCGGTTAATGACTGTGTTTAGAGAAGCATTTTCTGTAAATATAACTACCCTTGGTTAAAGGACACCAAACGTGGAGAAATCTGCCCAAGCTCAGGCACCAGCTGCAGTGGCTGCGGGCCCATTACACATTACTGTAGACCTCTTGTTTCTTAACCAGAAGAAATGCAAACGAGGCAGAATATCGATGCAGAATATCCTGATATGCACGGCTACTGCAGAAAATGAGTACTGAACAGCTGATAAGCAAACATGTTACACCTAAAAGATGGTTATACAAGACTTCTGTGAAAGATTTAGTCCCCCTGTGCTGAAGTGGTACATGTGTGTAATTTCATCAGAGGAGCCAAAGGGCACCTCAGCGCCTTGGAATGAGCTGCCTAATCCAACACCAGTGTGTGCAGCTGTAATATCGGTCAGGCAACACATCTGTCTAGACATCACACTACCACAGCATATATATCATAGCCTAGTTCACTGTGGATGAAAATAATCCCACTTTGCATCCAGTATAAACAGGCCTTCATATTTAGATCAGGTGAAAAAGCTCTTACAGGCATGTTATATCCTTTGGTCATCAGTTTTGATGAGTTATGGCAAGGTTTACATTTCTTGTTCAGTTCGGTATTTTGCTGACTGCACTGCAGCAGCATCTACAGGCTCTCACCAGCAGAACAGCTCGTTATGCTGTCTGCGTAACACACAATAGAGAACCTTTCCCCTCAGAGCTGCTGCCTGACAGGACAGACAAAACATGGGAGGATAGCAGTATTTTTCTCAGTTTTGCAGCCAGCCCATGAAAGCATGGAAAGATTGCTGGGTGTCAAAGAAAGGAAAAAAACTTTGGGAGAGCTAGGAATTATATCTAAGCCAAGAGGAGTCCTGTGCTGTCTGACCACTTGTGCTTTAAACGGCCAAACTACTGACTGGCACTCGCATCCACAATCTGCACCTGCATCCGTAAAGGATTCCCCACCCCTCCCTCCAGAGAGAGGGCAGGGAGCTCCGAAGGTGCTGGAGAGGAGCCAGCGGATGGAGCCACTCCACTGCCAGCCCTCTCTGCCTGCTGCATTTTCTCCACTGGAAAAGCTGCAGCTGGAATATCGATCCCTGAGACCATGGGACCAGGCTGACATATGCAGGACCCTCCCAGGCCCAGAAGGGAGGAAAAGAAAAATAAAATTAAACCCACCACCACCACGCAATGCTCCAGGCTGGTCGTAACTCAAAATCAATAAGCTGAACTTGACATCTCCATGCGCATGTTCACTCCCTTCTCAGGTTGGAAGATCACCCTCACCACAGTGAGGAAGGGCAGGTGGATATTTAATTACCTAGATTCAATTCCCTATCACTAGGGAAAAATCAATTACCTGGCAATTTCAATGAAAAATTATATTTTCTTAAGCAAAAAGAGAACTCTGCATGAATTATGTATACCCCACGACACGGCAGAGCAGGGGAAACGGCTGCAGCCTAGCAGCATACACCACGGTCGCTTCTCTTCAGTTTGCCGCGCTGGCTCTCTTGCAGGCGGCCCCGTGGCGCACTGCTCTCCCCATGCTCCCACTAACGCCCACCAAACAGCAACAGGGAAGGGTGTCTCCTTTGACACATGGACAGATATACTCACTGTGAGATGGAGAGCGATATCTTTTCAGCTTGCTGCTAGGGACCAACTCGTATGTCCTTGTTTCCCCGATATCGATGCCTTCAGCCATCTTGAGAACCTTCTCCATGACCTGCAAGCCGTACCTGCGTGGATTCAACAGCAAACCGCTTTAGAACTGGTCCCACAGGGCAACACGCGCACACACAAGCCTTTATCACGTCAAACAAGAAGTGAAGCTGCCCGAGACACAGTACCTGGCGCAAGGGAGACATTCCCCCAGATTTTGCTGGAGCATTGACAGGGGACCTGGCCACCAGCCTCATGCCGTTGCTAGTCCAGGGCTGGCAGACAGCCTGCACACCAGCTAACGAGCTACCTGGCTCTGTGTGAACCTATTCGTGATTAAGAAACCACGCAACCACCAAACTGATGGCGTTTTAAACTCCCAATTTAAATACGTTATCTATGAAACACAACATTTGGCAGAGCCACTAGGAACATTAAGGAACAGAGGGGTGTGGAGAAGGAGTCGTCTCCTTGCACATCGCAGCTTCCCTGAGCCAAGCACAGGGGCGACTGACCAGCACTGAGGCTCGGCTGGGTCAGCAGCTGCAGACCGTACGTCACTGGAATAACATGGAAATCGCAGATGTCAGATGACAAAGGCACTGCTCAGCCTTTATCGACCACTCTCTAAAAAGTCAGACTGATTTCCAGCTTGGCAGCTGTAACTGAAACGTTTTAGATCTCGGAGCCATGACTGAGGTGAGGTGGCTGTAACCAGCTCTGTGCAAGCCCTGACCCCGCCGCAGCATGCCGACAGTTCCGCACAGGCAGGACATGCACCGTGCAATCCCATCCCTTTGGCTTTACATCCCTGACCATCTAAGTTTTCCATTGCTCCAGGCATCTGTCACGTTTTTGAGCCACTTGTGCTCTGAAGCTGAACAAGAAAAAACCCCAAACCTTTCCAGCCAAGGAGAACCTGCAAACATGGCCCGAAACCAGCCTCTGACAGGTTCACACTGTGGTTGAAAAAGGAGGAAAAGCAATCTTGCACCTGTTCCATGGTGTGCTCACCTTCAAAAGTCAAAAAGCATCAATCAGGTCACTGTCCATGGACAGGAGCCCACAGCTGTCCCAACAGCTAGTGCTGCAATAACTTGTACTGGCTTTTAAATACTACCGCTCCAACGGTGCTGGAAATGTACTCACTCTCCACACAAGAAAAGCCCCTCCTGTTCCCGATTCAGAGGCCAGGCAGAAATTAGATCCCTTTACATGACTGGGGCGAGAACTCTGAGCACACCCCACTGTGGTCCCAGCTCTGCCTGCAGGTACCCAGCGCAGCTCAGCCCCCAGCAGAGGCAGTGGAACCCAGTATGGGAAGAAATTGCCAAGAGGGGTCAAAGGGAAGGCAGAGGGTGGTGATATTCTCATCACCCTGCAGATGGAAGGGAAAAGGAGGGGAATGTCTATTCCTCTCTCTGGCTCACAGGGAGAAGAGTACACTACCTGTGATGGGAACATGAAGGACAATGCCCCTTTCCAGCAGGGTGCAAGAGCAGGGTTAGCTTTGACATGAGCGTGTCACTCTTCTTCACAAAGGATGGAGATGTTTGGAGCTCAGATTTTTCCCTCGGGGGAAGATCAACCAGTTGAAACCTGTGTTTGCCTAACCTGGCCTTAAGAATTCTCAAGTCGTGGAGACTGCACATGGAGGCAGAGGAATCCCAAGCCTCCAATGTCTGATTAAAGTCTCCCTGGTGTGACTTAAAACACTACCTCTTATCCTGGTCCCAGTAGCTCTGGAGCATAATGTTTTCCTCACCACACCTCCTTTTGCAGCCACCCTTAACATATCTGAGAACACATTAATCTTCTCTCATCCACCCCTAAACTAAATGAATCCTGTTACTTAACTCCCTCCTCACAGATCGAGTTTTCTAAGCTCCCTGGACAGTCTCCAGACCATCCCGCAGCAGAACGCTCCCTCAGGCTTCATCAGCAGAGACTCTTGGTTTGTATTCACACTGACAAACAGGTTGTCTTCAGCTAGCAAGTGATCAATGTTAAAAAAAACCAACTTAAAAACCACCAAACCAAAACCCAGCCAACAAATGTAAAAAAGAAAACAACAAAAATCCCCCAAACTTCGAAGTTATCCACTTGATACAGCAACAACAGCTCTTCCCAAGCAGCAAAACACAGTTCCAGAGAAAGCTGTGGGTCCCCTCCCTTCCCCAGACAACTCTAAGGAAAGCTGCCAGTTGCCCTTTCACAGCACAGCGTATTCACCGTGCCTGTGTGGTGTGTTCACCTTTGTGCACAACACAAGCTTTGGGGAAACATCCTCACTGATAACGGCTCTGCACCGCATCACGCCTAAATCTATTGCTCGCATCTCCCCTGAAAGATGCAGGTAGAGATGTTCATTAGGGAAAGTTATGTGCACTTACAGGCTTAAATTGCACCATTTTGTAGGATTTGAGATCTTGCCACACAGTTCTTCACTTCTGCTATCAGCACCTTATAACTGCACTGCCTCCCAGAAGCACTCTCACAAGGCCTTCCATTAAGACAGCCCATAAACACATTAACATGAACTAATGGACCAGAGAGTCTGTATCTTAAGAAGAGACGCTCAATTCTAACATACTACTCAAGCTTTGGAATTTGAAGCTGGTTTAAAACTCCGTTCTATCTTGGTGCATGCAGAGCAAAATAGTTTAGTACTTGCACCAGAAAGAAATAAGAAAACATGCAGATCTACGCTTAAGGAAGTTGACCTGGCTCTGTACAAATGACACAAAATATTCCCCAACAAGGCTCTGTGATAGTAATGTTAATCAAAGTCAAGCGATAACGCCCTTCAGCATTCACACGCTCCTCTGCCACTGCACAATTTGCTGAAGTTAGTCGTTAAGCAGTTGCTTCTGTCCTTAAAGCCTTACGTCCTGTCCAGTTAAAATCACAACATCAAAAGCGCCAGTCAGGACGTGGGCTCTCTGCAGCCTCGCTGCGTACGGTTTGGTGGTTTCTGCAGGTGAACAGCAATCCCGATAAAGGGAAACCTCTCCCATTCACCGGGCCTATTTCTCTCAGAACACGGAGAGCTGGAAGGTTGGACAGGCTGCGTGATGCTTGGAGCGACTCCTTCTGCTCACGGAGATTACGAAGCACAACAAACCTCACGAGTCCTCGGGGGCGGCACATCGAGAACTACTTTCCAACACAGAATGCTTTTCCAGCAGCCTGCTCCCCTCCACGCACACATACGGATATCCGAGCAAAGAAAACTCCGCAGGAACCGCGGTTCTCCCCCTCCGGCCCAGCCCTCCGGGGATACTTTTCACACTCCCGCTGGGGCCG
>NW_010121177.1:0-9281 GCF_000699245.1 Pterocles gutturalis
GCTGGTACGGCCTGGCTCAGCAGAGAAGGGGTGGAATGGGGAGAGAGGGGTGGGCAGGCATCTCCCCCTCCTCCCTGCAGAGCTGCTGTGCCTCAAGATGCTTTCTGGAAAGGATTTTTTTCCCCCCATACTGTAAGTACACCCTAGCTGACTTAATGAAGCCTCTCCTGTAGAGAAGCAGTACATACGTTTTGCCATGTATAATGTACAGAGATGATGTTATCATTCTGTTGTCCAAAAAACCGGAGCTCGTCACCCGCTGTGCAACAAGTCGATCCCCTCACAGAGTTGAGACACAGTTTTATTGCATTTCTGCACAGAGCTGGGTGCTGGGGGGTACTGCACAAAGCTAGCAGGCCTGGGTACAGCCACATCGGGTATTTATACAGCTCAAAATGCTAGTTGTCTCTTCTTTGCCCCAGCCCTCTAATTGTAATTGGTAAGTTCTTATCTCTTCTTAATTAACAGTTGGTTAGTTTTTCTCCCGCTTTGATTTAAAGGCACCGTGTTTTTTCATTTTACCACACATGCTCAGTCAGTAGGGGTCTTGATTTGAGGGGGGTCTCAGGTATCTGGAGGTGTGGTTTTCACATTATAATAAGGTTCCAAGATTTTTAGTAACAAAAGGCTCCCATGGTTGACATGTCACACCCCAAGGACAGTCATTCCTGTGGTCCCTCATAAGGGGTAAATGCTCCAGAATTGCTCCCATTGTCTCCAAGGCCAGAGCGATCCAGCACTGCCTCTTTGTTATTGCCAGGTAACAATTCTGCTCTTGACAACCGGTCAAGACAATATTAAATATTCTAAAAGGAATATTTACCTGAAATTTTTTAATAAGTTTTGCGAGGAACTGCCTTATGGTGATTCGTCATGGTCTGAAGATAAGGTAAAGGGCCAGATCCTAATTGTGAGTGGTTCCATGAGATGATAAGAAATAATTTGATTTTTAAGGTTTGTGGCTGAGCTATACCAGGATATGGCTGTATCTTAAATTTTCAAGTTCAAACATCTCTTGGCTAGTACTGTTTGCTCTGTTCTCTGTTTTTCTGAAACACCTGCAATAAACTGCTGGCTCGTAGCCTCTGTAACGGCCAAGTGATACTGGAATTCTTCATTCTGTGGAAGAGGTTATGTCCAGCAGTAACTGCCTTCTAATGACATACAGGAGAAGGAATGTTCTGGTGGAAAATCTCTGGAAAGAATCAATAAAACATTGCCCAGGAAGCTGCTAAGAATTTTCCATCCAAATCTCACAGAAAATCTGGATGCTTTTTTCTGTGTTAGAAAAAAAAGGGATCATCTGTGAATTTGAATCATAGTATGAGAAACATGAGGGTGTAGAGCGAAGTTTGTCTTGCATGTGTTGGACATTTTCTTTTGCTATTTCAGGTGGTCTTTGTAACCTGTGCCTGGATAAAACTAACAAAGATTACATCTTGGAGGCAAATGGAGTAGAACCCATCATCAACTGCCTCTCCAGCTCCAACGAGGAGACGGTAATGTCGGCAGTCACGACGCTGATGTACCTGACAACGCCGCAGTCACGCCAGCAGACCACGGCTCTCCCCGTGGTGGAGTGCATGCTTCGCTTCTCTCTCTCGGCCAGCAGAAGGCTAAGCAATCTGGCAACCGTCTTCCTGGAGGATTACTGCATGCCTCTGCAAGTGGAAGAGGCCAGGAATCTCAGCAAACACACAGCGGTGGGGATTCCTCTCCCCAAGGACTGAAGCTGTCAGAACAGCGCAGAGCTGTGGAGAGGGAGACCTCCTTGTTTTCCCAGGCCTCCACTTTCTGCTCAGCAGGTCAGGAGTGTGAGGGAAATTGGTCACACAAACAGTGGATTTTAGTTAAAGGGGACGGTACAGCACTGCCATGTCAGTCAGGCCAAGCACGCAGCTAAAACTGCAGGCAAATGTTCAAAATAAAACAGGTCCTGCTGTTGGAGGACAGGTTGCCAGGTGCAGCCCAGCACCCAGCTTGTACAAAATAACCCTTCCCAGCAAGTAGGGGTTTTTCTCCTTGGGTTATTGGGCAGCTTATATCCCCCCTCCAGTTCCTGGCTGGTTTTGCTGAAGCTCTCCTCTTTGGTGTCAACTCAAATGACTTTGAAATGACACATAAACTTTATTCCTGCTGCAGAAGAAGGAAGGTGTTTCCCTGCCCTGGCAGTCTGCAATCTCACTGCATCTCTTTGGTACTAAATATACCATCCTCTCATCATGGCATAGGCATCCAGCTAGTAAATCACTACACAGGGCAGGCTGTAGCTATCCTATAAATCAGGAAGTGGAAAGTTGTTTTTCTTTCATTACCACTGGTGAGGAAGGTGAAGATTTAAAAAAGGGCTCATGGCACTCTGGCTCATGAGAACAGCTGTCTTGTAAAACCTTCTCTTAATAAAACATTAACTTAAATGCTGTGTAAACAGTTTTGTATAAGCTCATAAATATTTCTCTACAGCACTTGCAAGCCAGCCTTCCCCCACTCTTGCTTATGCACATGGGCCAGAAATTGAAGCCAGCTTGGTCTCCTTTCATTGTCAGCCAATGCTGCAAAAAGCAACCCAAAAGCCAGGGTGGCTAAATACATAAAATTTAACCAGGTTTCATTGCTGAGCCCAGTGCTCCCTGACAGACACCCATGCTCGGTCTGCTCAAGTTTCAGAGCTTTACTTCTTCCTCTTCTGTTTTTTTCCTCCCCTCTACCCACAGTCAGCCCCAAAAAAATGGGAGTGAGCTTAAAAGCACATGCACAAATAAAAAGCCAACCCACAACTGCTTGTATTTTATAGTTTCTCTTCAGCAACAGCAAACATCCAAAACAACTCCACAGCGATTAACCAACTGAATGCAATCTTCCAGAAACCCAGAGAGGAGTCAGCTCTGCAGCACAGCTAACAAGGGCAGCTCATTTCTTACTGTAACTGACGCCCAGGGTGCCCCTGCCCCGGTGACAGTGGGTTTCCCTGCCAGCGGATGAGCTGGTTGTTCCCCTGGCAGTGGGAAGAGCACAGCATCCCCTTTTTGCGTTACTGCCTGCGCTTGCTTTCCAAGATGGCCTTCCAGTCATCTGCCCAGGACAGCAGCCGCCTGCGCGGTGCCTGCAGCTGGACGTGCCTGTTGTGGCAGCAGGTGAACAGGACGTGCTCCCAGCTCGGGTTCAGCTCTACACCTGAGGAGGAAGAGGGAGGAAAGCTGGAGTCAGCTGGGGCTCTTCCTCCCCAGCTAACAGCAAGCGATGCAAATGCTTCTCAAACCTCTAATGGTATCCTTGTCATCAAACAGCAAGTCAGCAGATACGACGGTCTTATCTCGGGTTAGAATAATCCGCTCCACAAACTCAGGTCCCAAATGTTTTTCTACCCACTTATACTGCGGAGGCAAGAAACAGGATAGAAAATTCTGCCGTGCTTTCAGTTTGCACATGGCTCCAGTCAGATCAGCCCTAGTACAGCAATCCTTTTCCCCATAAACCTACACCTGTGTCTGCGAATCCCCGCCACGGAGACTGGCTATGGCCCAGGACACGGATTTAACTGATACTTTTAGCAGCCTTCAGTCAGCACTGCGTCTGCCACACCTAATCATTGTCGAGTTTGCGAGCAGCTCTGGCTGCTTGCCCAGAGCACGTGGATTGCGCCCATCTCAGTCATCCCAGTGATTAAGGTCCCCCAGCTGTTCCTGTGCCAGCAGCAAACAGGACCAATTCCAACGCTACAGCCTCCTCTTAACTCAGCACTGGCCTCTTGCAGGACAGCTGGCGGTCTCAGACTCCAGATTTAGACAGAATAAGGTTTTGTCACTTGAAGAGTCTCCAGTGTGAAATCCCCTGGGAATATCCCATCCCTGTGGGCAATGCTGAGAGTCAAGCTTGCCTTACCCGGCCATGCTGCAATACTCCTTTGCTATCGCCTGCTGATGCAGCTGCAGCCCCAGCGTCACATGCCAGTTCCAAGAGCACAGATCTCACATGCCCGGCAATGAAGCTGGCATCACGTGGCACTCTGAGATTCCTCATCCTGCACTATTTCTGTGTCTGGGCAGTGGCCCCTCAGACCGAGGGATGCAGGAAGCCTGGCAGCCTGTGCTGGCTACGGTCTTTATAAATGAATGACCCTGCCTTGGCTGGTATGAAATAGCAAGGCCTTGCAAAAGCAGCATTAAAACAAGTACAATAAATTCTTTCCCACCTTCTCCACGATGCAGTGCTCATATTTCTGGAGAGGACTTGTGCAAATAAAGACTTCAGTGCTGAAAAGAAACAGCCATCATTAGCAACCAGGAGAAAGTGCAAAACGTAATGGCAACGGGCTGCAGAGTGCAAAGGGTCCTTACTCCTGCAAGCGGATCATCTCCTGCATAGCTTCAAGGGCTCCTGGAATTGGATCCAACCCTAGAAAGAAGCCAGGCGATTCATAGACACTGGCTACCTTCGCCTGCAAGAGACAGGAGCACAATTAGCCATCCCTGCGCTTTCACCCAAGCTCTGTGCACAAGTGTCCGGTTACCCCGTGTTTATCAGCTGTCAAAAGGCCAGCGCCTTAGAGGGAAAGGTGATGCTTTGCACCAACAGTGGATTGTAACATTTCTCACCTTTTGGGTTCTGGGAAAAGCCCAGCTCAGGCACACAAGAATGAGCGGTTACTCTCTGGTGGCTTGTTTGTTGTGAGGAGGCAGAGCCGGTCCTGACCCAGCGTTGTCTCTACGAGCCGCTCCGTGAGCCACAGCACAAACCCGGTGTTGTGCCGCCACTCAATGTGCAGTGTCTGCGGGAGGGAGATCTCACACCTCACCCCTGCCCAGCAGCCTCTCTCCACTAACTGTTGTAAACAATGCCTGCAAAAAATCCTTGAAGTACAGGTGAAAGCGGCAGACTCAAGCGTTATTTCTTTTCCGCTCTCGGAAGGACTGAGCTCCACTGGTCCTCTTGCCCTGTGTGCATGCACCAGACTGAGTGCAGTTGTGGAGTTGCCTCAGTTTACCAGCTGGCACAGAGAGACTTTTCTCTCGCAAGGACTGAGCTCTGCTGGTCCTGCCCCCTCTCCCAGCACGCACGAGCCTGCCCAAGTACTGCTGAGTTTTTCCCCGGTTTGCAAGGTAACGCAAATAAATCTACTCTTTGCATTTCACCCGTGCTTTGTGGTTGTTCCTGTGCCCTGCCTGTCGGCTCACACAAAGGAACAAGTCTGAGGCTTCTGCTCCGCTGTCACGTTTGACTGAGATTTGCTTATGGCTCAGGAATTTACCAAGGATGAGTGGGCTGACACATGTATTCTCTCGTAGCCCTCTTCTCCTTCGGAACAAAAAGGGCAATGTGGTGGCCATGGTAATGACCGTCCTCAGCAGAGGGGCCGGGTCAGCACACCCACACATTTGGGGTTAATCCTTTTAGACCAGAACAGCTCAGCAAGAGGGAGCGAAGGGGAAGGGAGAGCTCGGAAAGCTGCATTTCTTTGCTGCTTTCTATGATTTTCAATCCCACACTAAAATCCCAGTTGTTAAAGGAGCAGATCTTGACTTCAGCATCGCCACTGCTCCTCTGTGGTAACACGTTGGTGCAAAGTCTACGTAAAAGAGTGTGAGGCTGCAGCAGGAGATGCAGAGCTGGATCCTTGTGCTGCCCCAAAAACTTTCGGCTTTGGGAACTGACCTGGGAGCCCCTGCGAGCCCCAGCTGGGCTGGGTTTGGGGGCAATACGGGTGGGTCCCACCTACCGCTCCCCTCAGCAGCGGGCTGAGCAGCGCAATGAGGGGGGTCACAGCTTCATCCCCTTTCCCTCTGCACCTGCTCTTGGTGGTGAACCCACCTTCGATACGTGCTTGTGGGATGGCACACGAATCAGAGAATCACTAATGATGAACAGGTGGGAAAGGAGGTTCCCTCTACAGTTATAATCATTTCTAAGTGAGTGTAAGTAGGAAAGAAACAAGATTACTGGAGGAGCAATGTTTTCCCAGGCTAAAGTGGACAAAAATGGTGCAAAAAGGTAAAAGCAATTTAATATGCTACAGTACAGTGGCATCTTTAATCTCTACAAGGAAAAGTAGGATGTCCAGGGCAATTCCTGTGCCTCTAGGTAGGACTGTCCTTCCAGTCCTTTTTTTTTTTTTTTTTTAATTTACTGAGAAGACGTTTTCGCACCTTTTGTTATTAGGAAGTTCACTGGTTTGAATCCAACTCTGGTTAGTTAATTTTTAAAATTGCTACCTGGTGACCGTTCAGTGACCCGCATTAAATCAGAGCATTTCAGTGTGGGTCACAGCTCCTTAACCCAGCATGACAAAGCACCTGCAGCAGCAGCATCCCAGCTGCATTAAAGGCTGAGCCCACTTCCAGGCTGAAGTTTCACTCTCAGAGAGGTTAAGCTTCCAATGTCTCTTCTGCCTGAAGACACATGAATCTTACCTTCCCTGGCGTTATACAGTGAAGTTCAGAGGTGCTGAGCTTGCGTTTTCCCACAAGCATTAAAGTTGTACATTCCCATGCCACCGAACAATTTGGCAAACTTAATTCTCTGTCAGTATTTTTCAAAGGCAGGTGGGCAGTCTTTGCTTAGAAATTATACAAGACTGCTTTATAGTCCAGACGATGGTCTCCTTGCTCTGTCACCAGTGGACCATCAACAGAAAAACCATTTCAGTTAGCAGCAATGAGAAGCAGTCAGTATTAAACAGATCTCTCAGATCACAGAGCTCACTCAGCTGTGCTAATTCACAAATACTTGTAAATCAACAGCCAGAAATGTGGAAGCCGGCCTGATTTCACATGCAAATCAAGAGAGGTTAAGGAGTGGAGGTGAAGACATGGCAATTGGATCTGCCCAGATCTCCGTTTCCATGCAAAGCCTCACTGATCCCAGCAACAATTCCCTGGAGCTCTTCCCAAGGAGATTCAGTTACAGAACCAGTTCTTGTGTCTGCAAGCTCTCTTATCCTACCCCAAGGCACCAGAAACTGGCAAGTTTCCACCACGTCACAAGAAGTCTGGCTTTGCTGGGAAAAGGCATCTGATTTGATGACTCTTGGAACCAAAAGCCATTTCTCAAAAAAAAGAAAAAAGTTACTGGAAAAAAACCCAACATTTTCTTTCTCATCCCATTTTTGCTGAACATTTCCTTTTAACTGCCATTAGCAAGAAAACAACTTAGATTCCAAAACTGGAGGAATTACATCTATCCCTAAGCTTTCCCATTTGCAATACTTAAATTAATTCTACAAATTTCTGCCAGTGCTGGAGATGTTGAATTCTTTCCTGAAACTGTCTGGGGCGAGGTAACACATCCCAAAGGCTTGGGAGATAAATCCCTATCAACAAAATTGGTACTCACACAGGCAAGTACAATAAAGTCTTGAGCAAAATACTTTCTAAATTAAATGGATTTACAATGTGAACTTAATGATCGACTTACAATCAAAAAAAGAAAGAAAAAGCAAAGTAATGGTTCAAGTTTCAAGGGGCAGCTGCTAAACATCAACACTTGGCAAGAGGGCAGCGAAGAAATCGCTATCACAGTGCTTCCCACACCCACTGTCACGATAGTATCATCACACGGTGGCTCTTCTGGGCAGACAGCAGACACCTGCCACAAAGCTGGGTATCAGGCTGAGATCTTCTCCCACAGGGATTCCCCTGCATCCCAGATGCCCTGTCCTGCTGTGGCAGAACTAACAAGGTCTCTATTTTTAACCAGCTGTGGTATTTTCATAAAACCTGATGGAGCTTCAAATCTTCAAAACTTTCTTGTTCTGCCAAATATACCTAAACCAGCCCAGGGATGCAGAGGTGACTGGAGGAGACAACACACGGCTACTAAACCTAATTTCCTTAGGAAGTCAGGCTGATAAGGAACAGTGAGATAAGAGCTTTCTGCCACTGCTGATCTGCATGGGATTCAAAGCAATTATCTGGTTATTTCATTGACACACCTAAAGTCTGGGAAGGAACAGGATGAACACCAACCACATTAGGGAATGGGAATTCCAGAAATAGAACAGAACACAACTTTCAGGACAGATCAGTTTGTAGACCTTCCGAATAAGAACAAACAAAAAGCCATGACCTCTTAAATTACTTGCAATTTTTTTTTTGTCCCAGTATACCTAAACAGGATTCACTTAAGGAATACTCACTTAAGCAATAAATCATCTTTATATAAAACAATAAACAAATCATGCCTACTCCCTGTATTTACAAGTTATAGTTCCAGGAAGTTTTGAGCATCAATATTCACAGAATCACAGAATGTTAGAGATTGGAAGGGACCTCGAAAGATCATCTAGTCCAATCCCCCTGCCGGAGCAGAAACACCGGGATCAGCTCACACAGGAACATCAATTAGAGCTCAGTCAGTTTGGAGCCTGTGGAAATGCTGCCTGGACCCAGCACTCCCCTCCATCACGCTGGTGCAGATGCCTGTACCTTGCTGTGGAACAGGAGGGGAATGAATGCGAGTTGTCACATTAATCTTAAAATTAGCAATTAACTTCTCAGGGAAAGTGTGTGGCACAGCCTGGATCAGCATCGGTTCCTTTTCTGAGAGTCCTCGACTGTCCTGTGGTAACCAGAAGGAAATGTGGAGTCTGGATTCACAGTACTTTTAATTTTGCCTTGCAAATGTCTCCAATATTCATTCAGTCATTAGCAAACATTAAAAATAGCAACAATTTGCACAGATGTAAAGTGTACCACAAGCTTTTTACATACTGCTTCAGATCGCTTACCTACCGTGCACTGTGCTTGTCAGAGCATGCAGAGGGAATGACAGAGGTACGGGGTTTTATTAGCTGTGCAAACCCCATATAGAATATTTATATTTCTCATCCTGCTGTGGAGCTACATCAACGCTCGCAGAGCGCTCAGAGAGCTTCAGGTAAGGTCTCACCACGGCTGCACAGCAAGAGCAGCTCACGAGCAGGTGAGGAAGGAGCTGAAGATGGTTCAGCGAGTAGCTTCACCCACTTACGTTAAGCCAGGCTCACTCATGGCCAGTTCCCGCACACACAGCTCCCTGCACAGGGCTGGCGATGCTCCTGAAAGGACTCAGTAATTCTTACTATACCGATGCAGCCTGCTGGCATGAAACAGCCCCTTGTAGCACCCCCTTAAAAAAAAAACAAACAACAAACCCCACGAAACAAAAACCCTCAAAACACAAAAGCAACCCTCCCCTCTGCTTTGCATCTCCACAGGGGTAGGAAGAGGGGATTTCCTCGGCTCACAGCGGGGAAGGATGGAAGGAGGGAGTCAGAGCTGTTCGAACAAGGCCCAACCTCCCCATTT
>NW_010121178.1:0-32653 GCF_000699245.1 Pterocles gutturalis
AGCAAAAGAGATCCGGAACCAAAAAATGAAGGGCCAATCTTACAGAGTATCCTCACCTATATACTGGGCATGACGTGTATGTTATGGAATAGATTATTGGCCACTTTGGGTCTCAGTCCTGAACCTAAGATCAAATCCTGAGCTAGTAAGTGGGGCTGTGCTCCCTCCCAGCTTCTCCAGTCTGCGGACAGCCAGAGAAGCTGAAAGGCCTTGGCAGTCATGTAAACATCACTTTTTATCAGCTTTCTCTGAGGACAAATCCAAAACACAGCCTCTTGCTAGTTATTATGAAGAAAGAAAGTCCTTGCATGGCCCAGGTCCTCTCCCACTTTCTTCCTGCACGTGGTTTCTAGGACATTTTTAGTCAAGCTTTCCTTTTTCTTAGTCTTGGAGTTTGCTTAGGGTTGGAGCTAGTTTTTACATGGCAATGGCCATTTTGTTTCATGCTGACTAGATCTGTCTCTCTGTCACTAATGTAGGTGGATGAAAATGCAGGGTGAGTGCCCTGTTAAGCTAGCAAACCCTTTCCTCCATATTTGTAAGCCACTGCCTGCCCCATCGGACTGCATCTGTCCCCACATCAGACTTCCCTGGGTTTTATTCACCCTGTTGTGCCTGCAAGGACTGTGCTGCTTGACAGAGGTCAACAAAGTATACTGTGCCCTCTTCCAGTGTCCATGTGTCCTCCCAGATCCACCCCTCAGAAGTAATGCTGCCCAGTCATTTTGGAGATGGGGATGTGTTGGAGGGGTCAGAGATTTATAACTATGTTTCAGATCTTGGCCATTGTCCTCCGAAGTAGGCCATGCTGGCTCCACATAAGAGAACGAAACTTCTGGACAAAACTAACTTTAATTAGGAGAAACATGTTCAGAGTCTGCCAGTGACTACAGCCTCAGCTGCTGCTACAGACACCCTCTTGCAAAATGCTAAGGAAGTTTACTATGTGAAGGTCCTTTTGAAGTTACTGTTTCTTCTGGGATTCTTCCTTGTGCTTTGCAATTTTTTTTAATGCCTTCTTTTGGAAGAAAGACCCTAGACGTGTGTTCATAATGTCAGTGAGGTTTTTCTGAGCTCTCCCTCAGTCTGCCTTTCCATTTACACTCACATTCAGGGACGCTGGAGTTGTTCAGAGATGGGGCTCTTTTGGTTTAGAGGCAGGGCATGCTTAGCAGAAGACCTCCTGCAGTGGGATCTTTATGAGATGTGGGAGAGTCTTCTTCAACTTTTTCCAAAGAGATGCTAGCAAACCTACCATCCTCCTCCATGAGAGAGAGAGAAGTGTGGAGATTTCAGTAGGAAGAAATATCCCCTATGTTGTAATTATAGACTGAAAACCTGGTGGAACTGGGATAAATAACCATAGGACAAGTCCTCGTGGGCTGTATTCAGAAAGACAACATAAATACACATCTCTCTCTCTGTTTAGGTTTAGTGTACATGGTTTGACTGAGAACCCCTACATGGGTATGTATAACATTTTTAACTGGGAAATCAGAGAAGACATGATTTTACCCTAGATAATGAACCAGGAGTGAGAGCTATTTCACAATGCATCTTGCCTTAGTTGCCCACCTTGATAATTATTAGGCAATTCAGACTATGCTTAACTACACCCAGGCACCACCTTGAGGTTATCCTCCAGCCAGCTCTGCTAGCTATCCTTAAACCTGTGAACTTTTTGTATCTGAGTGGTCCTCAGCCATCCCTGCACCATGGGCAACCATACTGAGCAAGTGATGTGCAACCAGTTATGTCATTCCTTGCTCCTCCTGCTGATTAAGAAACTCTGTTTACTAACACAGGCTCAGAGCATAGATGCGTAGGTGTACTTACACTAAGTCCTGTCTGGTCTCTCATGTATCAGCCAAGACACCCTTTTCATTCATTTGCAGGTGCTTTAAACAGCACCAGTGTGATTTCTGGTGGTGTTTTTTCCTATTCAGCCCTATGCACAGGCAAAGCAAGCAGTGGCCTGCAGTGGTGGAGGATGACAAATTATCTGTAACCTTCTTGCTTACTTTGCCTGGAAAGAGGAGCTGGCTACTGTCACTGCCGCTGAGGAGGGGAATTGTTTCATGGGGCCAGCTGCTGGTGGGAAGGGAGGGAAGCCCTGCCCCAGGACATACAGTTGCCATCCTGTATGATGTCCCTCAGCAGTAATAGAAGCAGCAATCCCTGTTTTCCAGGGCTGCTGCTGGCTCTCCTCAGCTCTTTCGAAACACAATTTGAGTGATCCCTGCACAGACTATGTAGATGTAGTATGTGACAAAACTCTCCATATACTGATGTCTTCTCAGAAGACTCTCCATGGCAGAAAAAAGATCTCATGCCCAAAACTGTGTGTTCATCAAGTCTATAAATTTGAGATTATTTACGGTATAAATTATGATTTGTATTTTAAAGAGGACTATGGAAAAGTGAATAATATTCTGTATAAATGAGAGAGGCTAAAAAATGAATAATCAAGCCAATGAAATACAGAATAATGTTTGACTTTCAGGATTACAGCTTGTGCCATGACCATGAATAAATACGTGGAAGAAAATGTTTCTCAAAAATCCTATACGACAATAAAGTATTTCATGAAGATGCTGAGCAGTGTCAGTGAGACCTTAATTTTCATCTTCATGGGAGTGTCTACAGTTGGGAAGAACCATGAGTGGAACTGGGCCTTCGTTAGCTTCACCCTCCTTTTCTGTTTAATCTGGAGGGCGCTGGGTAAGCAAGTCTGAGACCACTCATCAGTATTCTTTACAAGTGAAACTTTTAACCTCTTCTCAAGTAGAAAATGCCAAAATTTAGACAGAGTCCCATCAGCTTGTAGAATGGTCTCCTTATTTGTAATATGTCCTAGATTGCAGGGTCAGCTTCCACATTTCCCCAAAATGGAGCCCAAAAATCAGTTTGGTCCTGATCCTGCTCATCTAAAGTTAGAGGCAATCTGCTTGTTAATCAGAGTACATGTATTTAAGTAAATGTTTACTTACAAATAAGCAATTTTTGCTTAAAAAATTAGCAGCTGTACAACAATTAAACAGGTTGTGGTTTGTCATTATTATTATTATTATTATTATTATTAATGTTTACTAGCTTTGGGATTTTCCCAGTCATTGGCATAAATAGCATCAAAACAGGAAATGCTGTAGCTGAAGTGTTGTTCAGGTATATATTGTGAAGAAAAAAATTCCTATAAGAAACTGCTTGATTGCTCCAGAATTTGCAGTACTAGCTCTTTTTCTTTCACCTTGAGACCTAAGTGCAGATCAGGCTTGTAGGTCTTAAACCTGCCCCTGGCCCCAGTTTCATCAGTAGTGATTCGGTCCCTCTGTGTGTAAGGGTGGCTCATGCTCTGATCTGCCTTTGCACCCCTACTTCCAGCTCCCAAATCTCCCTCCAGTGCAGTGCAGAAATTTGGACTATTTTCCCTCCTGTGCCTGCAACCCCACAATTAGTACCTTATGCTGAAAAGCAGCCTGTCTGCCCCCTGGCTCCTGGCCCCCATGCTTTCTCCCTTCACCTGCCTTTATACCTTTACTTGGGTCCACCACATCCCTGGAGCCTTTGCCTTCGGTCCACCAGCGTGCGCTGGCTTCTTCTCCCTCCATCCGCAGTCCCACATCCTTCCTGTCTGTGCAAGTAAAATTAAGTGAATAGGAGTTTTCAGGATTCAAAGCACAGACTGATGGAGATAACAAGCCAAAGCACCTCAAAACCTATTTTTAAAAAAATTAGGAATCTTGGTCTATACTGACACAGAGAATTATTGCTGCTCTAGAAGTGCATAGTCTAGCAGGTAGCTGTCTTGTGGAGATCAGTTAGATGCTTCAGGTCCTAAATCTAGCTGACCTGAGGTGGTTAGCTCACTAAATATGTTCAAGATGATGCTCCTTAGGCACTTTAAATTTTTCTTCCATGTTGTTTTCAAGCTGCTAAGTAACATTTAATTTCTTCAATAATATATAAGTAAGAAGCAAATAAAAGTGTTTAAAAACAAATATTAGCATTCTGTGTAATTTAATTTCCCTTTTTTCCCCTCTTCCCCATATTTCTGTTTTTTTTCCCTCAGGTGTTTTTGTTCTGACTCAGATCATTAATGTGTTCCGGACAATTCCTCTCACTTTTAAGGACCAATTTATTATCGCCTATGGAGGCCTCCGAGGAGCTATTTGTTTTTCACTTGTGTTTCTGCTTCCTCCTGCTGTGTTTCCCAGGAAGAAATTGTTCATCACTGCTGTTATTGTGGTGATATTCTTTACTGTTTTCATTCAGGTAATGCATTTCCTCTTCTGGACTTCTTTTTTCTCAGACAGGTTGTAAATAAGCAGTGGGTAGAAAAACAAATGTCCTAACTTACTGGAACGAACACACTTGAAGGTACTCTCCATAGTCAGAGTTTAAAAAAAAATGCTACGCAGACCGCAGGCAGTAGCAAAAGTATGCCAGATATTAAGTACTTATGCTAACATATAAGTAGCATTAAGTATTTAAGACCTAGTGAGGTTGGAGCAGAGATAAAGGATAATCTGGGTACAGCCCCAGCATTAATTCTGTGTTAGAATATTTGAAGTTGTGCATTTACGTAGCAGTTCGGTGTTGTGTATGGCGCACAGTGAGCAGGGATAGAAGACACTGAGGGCACAGAGAGATGAACTGGAGTGTTTGAGTCTGGGTGTTAGGCAGTGATGCTGCAAACCAGCTGGGCATCCATCCAGAAGTGCCAGGTGTGTGGAAGAAGGGGACCCCAAGAGAGAGGGAAGTGACTGAAACCAGCAAAATGTAGAGGAGGATAACCCCTCAGATAAACATGTCAGGCTAGTCATTATCCAGAGTGGTGAGGGAGATGTGAGAGGCTAGTACATGGAATTTCAGGTCTGTGGGAAAAAATATATTTGTTTAGCCTGTCCTTTACATGGATAAAGGTGCCATGGGAAGTAGCAAGTATCTGTGCTTGTGCTTGGGAAGGGGAGAAAGGTGGCTGGAGCACCTGGAGGTCAGTTTGTTGACCTTAGCATGTAAGCTGTGAAAACTGATTTTGAAGGATAGAATAATTTAAAACATGGAGGTAAATGGAACATGTTATGACATGCAACATGGTTTACCGAAGGGAAATCTGGTCTTATACTTTGACAAGGCAATTTATTGTCTAGAGTAATCTAATCTAACTGGATTATTGTAAAATATTTGGGGGAAGGAGCTACATAGGAGAATGTTAGCTTAACTACTCGTTAAACTGAGGTTTTGATTGACATTAGGATGATTGTAAAGTGAATGAAAAAGGGGCTGACAGTTTCTCCTATAAAGGGAAATAGAAACATATGGTCTTTTGGGTCAGAAAGGACCTCTGGGAGTCTTTAGACCAACTCCATGCCCAAAGCAAGGCTGCCTTCAAAGCTAGATCATGTTGCTCAGGGCCACGTCAAGTTCTGAACATCTCTATGGATGGAGATCCGCAAGACTCTCTGGGCACCTGCTCCAGCATTCAAGCACCCTGGTCAGATAATAGGTTGTTGAGATGTTATTAATGGAATTCCTCGAGGATGGTTCCTATGGGTGGATTTATTTAATATTCTTGTTATTGTCTATGGCACATAAACATAGGAGTTTTTTGTTGCTGATATTTCTTGATAACAGGCTTTGGAAGGTGTTCTCAGGGTCTCAGCAAGATGGGGTATAATGTAGAAAGAAGGAAATAACTGGGGGCCAATATGATAGAAACAGAATGAAATTTAACAGCAGTAAGTGCAAACGTGTTCTTGCTAGGACTTTCTTACTAGGGATTGCTCTTATGAAATGGGAACCTTAGTTTGGAAAAAAGTAGAAAGGGAACAAGACGCAGGTGTACTAGTTGATAATGGGGTTGAGTCTAATCCACCAATGCAGTGAGGCCAGCAGAAAGGCAAATCTGATCTTAAGACACAATGGGACAGGTATTTCTATCAGAGAATAGTGTCATGTTCTAGAGTCATCACAGGACTGGTAAATCTGTTGTGTGAAAGGAGACCAGATGCCTTGACCTTAGCAAAATGAAGGAGAAGAGGGAATATAATTACTATTTTTATATGAGGGAGTGAACACCAGAGAAGGAACAATACTGTTTAAACTAAAAGGACAAATGCTGGCGTAAGAACAAAGTGGTTCAAAGTGACCGTGATGCAATTAAGAAGCAGCTTTCTAATTATCAGAACAAAGAGGTTCAGGATGAGTGTTCCAGTATGAGCAATGGGGCAAAGAAACCTAGCTATTTTTAAGATAAAGCTTGATTCATTTACAAAAATAAGTTTGTGACCTGATTTTCTGGGAGAGTAGGGACTGATTTCAACACCATGAGAGATTCATTCCTCTCCACTGTACCAGTGCGCCTATACAAATAAACAAATTATGTCAGTGCTTCCACAAATAATTGTTCGAAACTATTATACCATTCTGGGATAGCCAAAACTTTTTGTTCTTTCTCAGAGAATAGTCGGGCAAGGACACATTTACAGGCTTAGTGAATACCAATGTAGTGCTACTGTTGATATTTCTTTGAGTACCTGTTTGGAAGTAATCACTACAAACGAGGACTTTATATGTTTGCTTTGGAATGATAGGTGATCTGTTTATTAATTCAGAAAACAAGTGAAGGTTTTTCTAATACATAACAGAACTGAAAAAAAGTTTAAAAATATTATGGATGGGGTAAGTGATGTATTCCTGATGGGGTTTGTTAGGTTGCCCCTCTAGGACCTCTTGGCTCTAGGGAGTCCCTTCCTTCCTTCTGTTGCATTAGTGGGGTCTGTGTGCTGACAAGTGCTTCACAGCTAAGTGCAACACCTGTTAATCACAAGAGTGAATTCACTATTTTAAGTATTGTGTTAGGCTGTACTTTGGGGTTAGGAAGGTGAAAGGGTATCCAGAAATAAAAAGGTATCCACAGCCATTTTCAGTGCTCTGAAATAGATGGAAAAGACTGAAAGACTTTGTTTTTCTTTATGTTTATGGAAAAAAAACCACCCAGAACTATTTGCCTTTTTTTTTTTTTTTTTTTTTCTTCGCAGGGAATAACAATTCGCCCACTGGTGGAGTTTCTTGATGTCAAAAGGTCAAATAAAAAACAGCCTGCTGTCAGTGAAGAAATTTATAACAGGGTATGTTGCAGCTTCACTGTCGTAGATGAAACCCCCATATAGTTGAAATTCTTAGTTGCTTTCAGTAAAACAAGCATACAGTATTGCAGAAAAGCACATGCTCTTTTAAAAGATTCCTTTTTGTGTTATAAGCACATTAGCTGTAAGGCTTATATTTAACCTATGGCAATTACCAAAATTAGCATTATTATGTATCATTATTTTGGAATCTTTAGTTTCTTAGTTGTTCACCTCTTGAGGTAAATTAACTTTCTGCAGTTTGTTTCACATACGAGATATGTGTCATTTTAGAACTTGGCTACATTAGGAAACCTTTGCCAGTTTAATTACATTACATTGCATTTCAGTTAGTCTAATTAAACAAATGCAAACTCCTCCTAAACACATTCTTAAACTTACCTAACTGTCACATCATCAGCCCCTTTATGGATTTGTATTTGGTACATGTATGTACCAAACTCCAATTATTGCAATTTATTAACCATGCATATTCTTGAATGTATTGTTCCTTGCAGCATACCTGTGGCAGATAGCTTGAAATTCCAAAAATGAGGAATAGTAAGGGCCACATTCAGCAAAGAAGTCACTCTAGGCATCTAAAAGTCCATCCTTTTAGAGGTTACCCTTTGGACATACCTACTAGGATTTCTTCCTGAGTTCGAGAGACCCCTACTATGGTACTTTAACAAAGAGCAAATGAGCTGCCTCTGGGGATCAAGTGAGATCTTAAGTGAACCGATTCACTCTTTCATAACTCACAGTAGGCTGAAGAGTGTGATTCTGATATTAGGTGGTCAGGATGCTTTGAGGTGAGGCTAGACCACAGTTCCCTAAAGTAGGAGCGCAACACCTGATACTGGGTATCAGCTCTGTCCTGTGCATCTCAAGGGGCTGGTGCTGATGTGGGGAGCTGCTGCCCTCTCAGGCTGTCTCCTCTACGAAGTCTGATCTGGTTCATTGTCAGGTCTGGCAAAGTCCTTAGAGAAGTCCCAGGCATAGCCCTGAGTGGTTAGGGAACTTTCAAAATAAGTGAAAATGTGGGAAAAAACTTCAGATTCAAGCAGGAGCTGAGCAAAATTGACATTGAAGAAATTCGCAACTAACTTCCATCCTTTTGAGGCTGTGAGCTGAGGAAGCTCCAGGGGAACAAAAGAGAGTCTGTCTCTGAGTTTGGTTAGACTGCATTTAGTTCCAATGAAGCATCATCCTGAATTCTGACAAAATGTTTCTGTTTTAAAGTTAGTTAGAAACTAATAATGTCTAAGGGCAAGCCAAGTGGTGTCTGTAAGTTCATGTAATGAACTAACATTTCCCCTTCAGTTCTTTGACCACGTGAAGACTGGAATTGAAGATGTGTGTGGACACTGGGGTCACAACTTTTGGAGAGATAAGTAAGAATGGCATTTAAAACTCTTTGTTATACAGGAGAGGCTGAACTGGCTCAGCAGCAACAAGGCTGTTGGGCATCATATTTCATTTCCAGCATTTTATTCTCGAAAGCGGATGGTTGTTTTTAGAATGTGTGGGTTACAAAGGGAAAGCAGCAAAACAATGTCTTTTACTAAACCACAAGCAAGTAGAACAAAATCTCCATCTGGGAAGAAAGGCAGCCCTCTGATCCCAGGGTGAAGTATGGTACCTTCTGAGGGTGTGTGTCCTCTCGCTGTTTCTGACTGTTTCAGAGCATTTTCCTGTATGTCTGCTGAGCCTTTCATCCCATCCGGCTTTCCTCCTGCAAATTGCATATCTCTGCAGTGTTAAGTGGGGGGTTAGCTCCCTGTTTGATGGGAAACATACAAAAGCTTTGGGACTTTCTCTAGAAAGGTAACACACTAGCTGGCATTAGGTGCATGAGAAATCCTAATGGCAGGCAGCTCCAGAGTTCCTGATGGTATTATTTAAGACTTAGTTAAGAAGGTTATACTGGCAATATCTGAATAATTCATGTTTTCAGTTTAGGTGCTGTATCATCTTAATCTCTGGTTTGGATCTAACTCCCTTTTCTTAGAAGGATACTCTTTTACACTCAAATCCTTTAGACCCAAAGCATGGGCATTGCTCACCCACCTTCCAGTCACTGCTCCAACAAGAATTAAAGTGTTTTCTGCAAAGAGGAATAACATCAGCAGGAAGGGCTGAGAGGAGCTCTCTCCAAGTGCCTTGAGCGTGTGACAGTGAGGACACTCTCCTGACAGATGCATGGCATGGGTACAACTTCTCTTTACTCAGCTTGGTTCTCCTCCAGCCTGTGTGAGATCTTTAATTAACAGATTACAGAGCAAAGGAGGGTCCCACCTATTCATGACCTTCAGAAATGTTTTTGAGCCAAATTCAAGAATGATTTCAGAATGGCCAGAGGGCAAAATATTTTCTGGCAAACAAAATCACCCCAGCTGTAATAAATATTTTTTCACTAAGCATCCAAGAGGGTTGCAGTTGCTTTAGAGGAAGGGAGAACTTCCAAAGTTTTACAAAAGTAGGCTAAAATTTCAAAGAAAAAAGCAGTGAGTGCAAATTTAGACCTTTTATTTGTTATTACAGTAAATATTTTATGTTCTCTTTGTCCTGATGAAAATGGAGAATTAAAAATAATATTGTCTAATAACACAGAATACCTAAAAATTAAATGTTGCTGCTAGGGAGACTGTCCATTAACATATTAACCAAAACATAGGTTAAGTCGGTCTCTCTGAAGCAAAGATGAACTTGACCCTTTATTATGTTACTCAGCAGTAGGTTATTAGTATGAACAGACACATTCACAGGGAATAAACTCCTTCACAATTGCGTTAGCTAGAGTATATTGGCTTTCCTTAATTATGTGCAGTAAAAATTAACTGGTTGGGTTGGTTTGCTTCTCATGCAGGTTTAAAAAGTTTGACAATAAATACCTGCGAAGACTTCTAATCCGGGAGAATCAGCCCAAATCCAGCATTGTTTCTTTATACAAGAAGCTGGAAATCAAACATGCCATTGAGATGGCAGAGAGCGGAATGATAAGCAAGGTCCCTTCGTCAGTGTCTCTCAGGTAAGCAAGCGACGCTAGTGCAGCCGAACACTTTGTCTGGGTCACATAATTTATTTCACAGCCCAGCCTGATAATCACTTTGTCTTAGGACACTGTGTGTCCAAATGTCCCCTGAGCAGCAAGCAGATATGAAACAAAGAGTGTTTCGCTTGCATCTCACACACAAAGTGCTTGGTGAGCTGTGCTTGTCCTGTAGTTTTACAAGGGCAGCTGCTCAGGGGAACATTGATTTGCCATGTAGACCAGAGTTGGATTTGAACCAGTGCCTGCACATCTGCTGTGAATAGCTATGGGGGAAGCCTGAGGAGCATTTTGAAAAGTACCTTAATCAAATTTACAATTTAATGTAATTTATATCAAATTTTGGAGACTGAGTTTTGAGCCTTACCACTGACTCAAATGAGATCAAGGTTTCATTCCTACATGTTATATTTTCACCTGTTCCTTGGATGTTTTGAAATGTTGTTTCCAACTCTAACAAAATAAAAAGTTCAAATGTAATTCCCAATCATAAAAATGAAAACATTCTTCTTCTCTCTCTCTTTCCTCTATTTTCCATTTTTTATTCTGCCACAGTGAATATCATGAAGGAAAAATAAAGCCACTTTCTCCCACTGAAATGGAAAACATGCGAGAAATATTAACAAAGAATCTCTACCAAATACGACATAGAGTAAGGATGAAATTTTGCATACTTAAATATCCCACTACTTTTTGAATATACTGATTACCTTCCTAACATATCTTTTGGCTAGTGCAGCATCTACTGTACTGTAACATAATAATTAATGCTGTTATTTACTTCTGTTGCCTGTGAATCCATTTCCTATCACATGTATAGCAAGTCCTTTACGTAAATAGCTTACTTGGTCTCATACTATGAATAAAGATTAATGTTTTTGTTTTGTTATTATCTGCAATATATTAGTTAAAAAATGATCATAGGTGCAAATTCAACCCAACATTGTCCCGCTTATATCAGTATTTTGGTCACTTCATGATATAGGATTATATTTCCCATTTGCCTCCAGCTGTAAAGTTGTTTTTATTAAGAGCAGAGGTGATGAGCTGGAAAAACAGTGAAATAAAAGCAAAGGACATTTCACATTTACCCTCCTGTGGCTAAGTAGTTTGAATGTCTGAGCCCATAGAAAACATTCAGAAGTGGAGCAAGCTTCAGCTTGCTGGAGGTAAAAATTACTTCCCCCTAAGTGACTCATCTTATTGCTTTTAAATGTGCATTCTCTATTGACATATTGACTGAGCTAGTACAATGCAGGGGGTAAACACTGTATTAAGCCACCTTTTTCCAATTTCTCCTTCATTATAAATACCAGCACGTTAAAAAAAAAAAAAAAAAAAAAACAAAACCCAGGTGCTTGTGAAGCAGATGATTACAAAAATGCTGGCATAATTACTCTTGTTGTTCTTAATCATTTACAATATGATTTTGTTCACAAGGATTTATGATGCTTATTAAAACATTAAAGCAAAAAGCCTATTTTGCACTATGCATATAGTTCAACACATTTGACATTATGCTTTTTGGAATGTGACCACTGCTTTTGTATTTCAGACAATGTCATATAACCGACATAGCCTGGCTGCAGATGCAAGTGAAAAGCAGGCTAAAGAAATTCTGATCCGTCGCCGGCACAGCCTTAGGGAGAGCCTGAGGAAAACAAACAGCCTATCAAGAGAAAGACCGGTACTTGCATTTTGGTTGTTTTATAGAAAGAAGTTCTTCATAGCTAAATGTCATGCAGAAAAAATTATTCTGAAATGCAGAAAAAATAAATCCTGAATTTGGAAAAGAACAACACCTATAATGTCACACTTACACCTTGAGTTGTACACATGGGCCCCTTAATTTGTGTTCACCCCTTCAGCAGAGCTTCGTTCTTGTAGAATGTCTTATGGGAGTGGGATCTGCTGCCATAATTTTATCTCGGAGGAGCTGAACAGGCTCTGTACACAGTGTACTTCTAAGGGATGGTCAGTATTCTCTATCAGTATTTTGATGAAGTGTGGATGGTCGAGGTTGAAAATTACTCTGAGATACAGTATGCTCCAAAGAACCTTTTATTGAGTCAGTCAGGTGAGCTCTTCATTTTAAAAAATGTCGTGGGCTCTTTAGTATTGATAAAATTTGCTCAGGACTTCAGGTTTCATTACAGAATAGGAAAACCCCCTCCACGTGCAAGATATGTTGTGGCACGATAATATTTGTCTCCCTGAGGCAATCCTTCACTGTGAACTTCAGACCATGTTTGAGTGGAGCACACTGATTCAGCAGGGAAGCTGATCGCCCAAGTCATGTTCCCATTTAGGTATCCGGGAAACTAACCACTCTATAAATGTGTATTTTCATATTACAGGAACACTTAGTGACTGTTGTCTTCATTGCTACAGTTCTCCTTCAGCAGCTGAGGCTGGAATGATGTCTCTAATAAGTGCTGTATCTAATTTGTGATCATTACCAGGGCTACTGTGATGTTAATTGTGACAATAAGTTTGTTCTTGAATGATTTTTTCCCTCTCAACCACAGTTACATATGTTGTCTTTGTCACAAAAATAAATCATTTACTAGGTAGAGTAATGAAGAGCCTCAGCAGGATTGAGACATTTTAGGGGCAGGGAGAGAAACAGGGTTTCTGATAGCTTTTTAAAATGCACAGGCATTTAAAATGCACATTATTTTAAAAATCATTATCCTTGGATAAATCCACCACAGAGGGAAGTATACTGGTCCTGAGCAGCACAACAACATCAAAAGAGGAAAACTGTCTCATGGAAAATAGATTTCTTTTCAGGTTCCCTTTGAGTGTGCAACAATGAATGATACAAGCAGAAGAGAGCTGGTAGACTGTAAAGTTTCTAAAAAATCTTTGTAACAAATGCAAGAAGGGATGCCCTTGAGAAACTTTTGAATTTTAAAAAAAAACAACCTGTCCTGGAAAATACCTCTCATGTTCCAGGAAGTACGAGGTGTGCTCTGCACCCAGGGCCTTTAGAGCTTAGTCTTGGGAAAACAAGGATTTTATGCCCTGAACTGGTAAATGATCATGCTGGTGCCTAACTTCCCCACCAACTTTGGTGTGACTAGTCAACTGTATAAAGTCATTTATATGTATAAAGCTCTTGCAGGATCGGAATACAGATTAGTTCTTGTGCCTGAGTTTCAGTCTCAACATAATCTTTGCAGTTGACTACTAAAAAGTTTCAAACTGGAGTTGCATGAAGTGATACCATGCTTGCAGAATTTGCCTTCCTTAGGAAAACCTGTACAGATAAGGTTGAGGTTAGAGAGCATACATTTATTAACTTTGATCTCAGAGGGCATATCACCAGGCTTTCTTTTGATTAAACTGCTTGAGATTACTCAGTCTTTACCTTAGTTGGCACAGACCTCAACTAGCAATCAGCATTAACTTGAGTGTGTAGTAAAAGAACACATATTAGCTAATATCAAACTACTCTCCAGCCTTTTAGCTACATAAACCCATTTAAGCCTCAGTCATGTATCTTAACATACATTATACAGGTACATCAGTCTGCGGTAACTTAACATTTCTTATATTTCTTTGCACACAGGCTGCTGCAAATACAAAAAGATTCCTTTCACTTCCTAAAAACACTAAACTCCCAGAGAAACTACGAGTGAGAAATAAAACATCTTCCAAAGGTAATGAAAGATTTTCTGCTCTTACTGTGCTGCAGTCATTTTGCCTACGTAGAAGGAAAACTTTTTCCAGGGATGACGTAGAGAAATCAACATATTAATTTTCAAAAAAATACTAAATGTTTTATGTGCACATGTTTTCATTCTAAAGTTAATACCTTCATAGCATATTTCTAAGAGCTGGATATTTAGCAGGGGTCTTAGAGCACTAAAAGCAATAGGTCCTAAAGCAGGTATTTGAGTGTAGAGAAATGCCTCAGCAAGCAGAGTCTTGTGGGGCTTTCTCAGTTCAAATGCCATAGCAGCGTAGTCCTCCCAGCACGTCCTCATGTGAGCAAACAGCAGCCTGAAACACTTCTCCACCAGAAACACTGCCATGGCTCATTCTCCTTGTCTTTATTCCATAATGTCCAGATTTTCCTACTGGATTATGGACCTATTTGGTTTCTTTTGTCACTGGGGTCAGGGTAGAGGACACTGCCCTGAGAACCAAACCAAAGAGGAGAATGAGGACACGAGGTCTGGTTTATAGTTCTCATGAAGAATTTCTCAAAATGCTGTGGTTTACAACCAAAATGTCATTTTTTTTTTTTCTGCCTAAACTCAGAAATGTTTCATATTGGAATTCTTGAATTCTAACAGAAAAATAAAAAGTCTGGAGGAAGACAACCATTAGATATGAAAACTTTGCCCAGTTCTGTATATTGCTTCTGATTATTACTGGTTGCATTACCATGCTTATACCATGCTTAGGAGCATTCCCTTTCATGACAAGCAACCATCAAGATCTCTTGCTGGGAAGATTAAATCTCTGCACAATCACTAAAATGTCTTGATTCCCACCCCAATTATTTCCCCACTCTTCCAAATTAATTTAGCAATAGACCATGTTTTTGTCTGTTAATAATTATGTCTTTCATCTTCTGAATGTAGGATGCCTTCTGTTCTGTAGTTATGTCTGCAGAGGTCACCTACTGTCACATAGAATTAAAGAGGAAATGTGCCTCCAGTTTATTCAATTGTCAAAAAATATATTATTTGACATACTTAAGGGGGGAAAAGCCTTCAAACACAATCTGATTAAGACCTTCCTTGATATATAATTATCTGGGTGAATGGACAATTACGTAGTGTGGGTTTTTTTTTTACCCCTTCCTCACCTTTTTAAAAGAAATAACATATAGGCTATTAATGGAAGTTGTTCTTATGACAGTTTCATAATACACAATTCTTTGCTTTGATATATTTAAAACATCATATCTGACTGAAGTCTAAGAACAAATCTGAGGTATTCATAAATGATTGTTGGAATGATTATCAAATGACTGAAGTGTGTAAGTTTTGATGAAGATGTTAGTAAATTTAAAACAAGTTGGCTTTGGTTTACTTGATAGTGGTCATTTAAGATCATTCCATGAATGATTATGCCAGCTTTCCCTTGGCCATTTCCTACCCTGTTGTGAGGGGGTGTAGGAGTCTGCAGCACTTGCAACCTGTGAAATTTGTTATCTGGATTTTTTTTGATATCTTACATTCACGCGTATTAAGGATAGCATGTTTCCTCCTGTCTGTACATTGACCTTGGGAGATCCCTTGCTCAGTGTACTATTGGTGCTCCTTTTCCAAAGCCAAGTTTCTAGAACCCTTCTACATGTTGTGCTCTGGAAACGCCTCTCAGATTAGAGTTCATGGGATGTGAGGGTGAAAAATCTAATTTTTGTGTCCTGCTTGGACATAAGTGGGGACTAGAGCCCAAGTAGCTCAGAGAAAGACAGGTTTTTCCATGTCCAGAGACAGAACTGGGGAAATGTCAACTCAAACAGGGGGGCACTTGGTGATTAAGTAGCAACAGTGAGGGCTTTCTAAAAATCACAGTTTTGAGAGAAGGGATGTTTGTAAGTCAAATCTATCCTCTGTCCTGGCAGAATTAAGTGTCTTGTTACTGGGTCTAATCAGAAAGCACCAAATTTAGGAAACATGCAGACACTTTGTTCTATGGCTGCTAGTGGTCACTGTGCTGTTACTCAAATATTCCTAAAACAGTAATATTCTGCACCTAAAATCTGAATTGTGTTTTCAATTGACAGTGGGTGACAGCAGTGATTCTGAGATGGATGCTGCAACCACAGTGCTCAATCTAAGACCCAGAGCAGGGAAAATCTTGAGAGACCAGAGACTGAAACAGCAGAGGCCACTGCCAGAGTTTAGGGTGGAGTGGAAGAATGAAGTTGACGGGAGCCAGGATGGACGAGGAGAGCAGCAGGAGCCAAGCGCCTTGCCTCAGCCATCCATTGGGTTCAGGCAGCCACTGCTGACGAGACCGAGATTTGGCACTTTGAGCAGGGAAGACTTGACTGCAGACCATGGGTCGGCAAGACCTACACCACCACCTCGGTTAGTCAGGCAGGCATCGCAAGGGGAAAGGCAGAGAAATAAGCCTGAGAACCGGCCGTACTGAACATAACAGAAAGAGAACTATTGGGAATAAACTGTGGATGTATCGAATGAGGATTCTAAACTATCTGATCAGACTATGGGATCCATTAAAAAAAAAGAAGCAAAACCAAGCCTCAATATGGATCTAACCACTTCCAGTTGGGTAAAGGCAATGTAATTTACTAAGTGAAAGGAATACTGGAACAATTGCAAAGCTGAAGACATTTTAAAAAATAATTTCTTTTATAAATAACTTATGGCCATGCTTTAATTACATTATTTCCACTATTAAGATAGGATGGAAATGTGCCTTATCACATCATCTCTTGTGGAACCAAGTCATGCAGGTTCAATACCCAGTTATCTAATCAAAATCATTGTTGAAAGTCTGGTGGTGAATGGGTTCTTAGAAAAATTCTGTATCATTTCAGAATTTATTTATAATCAAATAATACTTGTTTTAACCAAAGCTTTAATATGACTAACACTGAAAATTGCACAGTGCACCTGTCATACAGACTTTGTAAGAAGAATAAATATGTTCTTGAAGCCCAGTTTGTTCAAAGAGCTGTGATCCAGAACAAGAGAAGGAATAAGCTGTAGGAGCAGAGTTGCAATAGAGAAGAGACCTGAATAGCTTGAATTTTTACTTTCTGAATTTTTGGCAATATGTAACCTTTGAAACTGAGGATCACCAAGGGAAATCTGAATGACCTTGACTTTCACTAATGTCAACAAGAGCTGAGTGCACCTAGCAGGACACCAGAATCCCTAAAGAGAGAAGACTTCAAGAGGATAAATAACATTCTTATTCAAAATTGCTTTTTGCACCTTAGTTTCTTGGTTGCAGCGCAAACACAGCAGTAGAATAGTTGCAGAGCACTGCATGTAGACAAAGCGAGCAGTCTCCTGTTTCAGTCAGGGACGTCTGAGACTCAAGAAAGCTCGTTCACTCATGCTCGTGACCCTGGTCAACTTGTTTTACTTTTTGTTTCCTCATCTGTAAAAGGGGAAAGATAATCTTTTCTTTGTCTGAGCTATGCACTCCAAGGAACAAAAATGTTCCGTCTAATTTGTTTGCACAGAAAAGTAGCACAGCAGGGCCCTGGAATCAGCTGAAGTCACTGTGCACCTTAATAACACCCATAAGAAACACAGATTTCTCCATCGTAGTGTAAACAGCTGACATTTGAGTGCATATGGGAAGGGAGGGTGCATTAAAATTAATGATACTTAATTGTAGCTCTCAGGAATTGGCACTTTCTGTCCCACTTAGTTGTCCTAAGTTTTGAGCTTGCTTTAGCACAGATATACATTTCAGCACAATGCAGAAATAATTTTCATTCTACTTGTTAAAAGATTGATAACCTTCATTGAAGAATGTACACTGTGAAATCATAACTTTTCCTTTTCATTAGCACATTTCTGAATCTGTGGGCAATATGATTCTTTTTTTTTTTTTAATTTAAGCTTGTTTTGAGAGAACTATTAAAAATCAGAATTTCCTTTTAAAATCACAGGGTAGATTTCTTTCAAAGGTTCGCGGGCTGGGTTGCTGAATTTGTTTTATAAATGGGGATTTAAGACTTTCCTCCTTCTAGCAGCTTTTCCAAAATATTTGTTTCACATATGTATTTGAAATGTCAAACCTTCCTAAGCTTTTTTATTGGCACAGGTCTTTCAGTCTTTTTCCTCTGTTCCAGCTATGGAAACTTCTGCCATGTGTCAAATGCAAAGTCTAAGCTGCAGAGGGATGGCTATGTGAACCTAGAAATCTCAGTCAAATGTTCATGGCTATTGTCAACAAATTATTTTTGTGGAAGGCAATAGTTACCTATCCTTTAATGATCATCTTCTGTTTGGAAATCAAACTGGGTTCAAACAAAGCCAGCAAGCTTTAAAAACAAATTTGAACTTGTCTTTCAACAGGAAAATATGTTTCATCAGTAAAATTGTCAGCAAGTACTCTGCCACTGCGTCACTGGGATCTTGTTTGAATAAGAAAGAAGCCTTGAGTTTAGATTTCAGTTTTGAAACTACGTCCTCCTTGCAGATGTGACTGTTTAGATTAGGGTTTTCTTAGAATTTCTTTCCCCCTTGAACTGCTGAGAGGCCTATACATTGAAAGCAAATAGGATAAGAAGGTAGGTATAGCAAGGGCTAGAGAGTGGATGGGCATCCAGTTCTGTGTTTTAAGCAGACATTTGAAAGAGAAAATGAGAGCAATTTTCCATAAAGATGCCCATCTGAAATCTGACCAAATAAATTGCACATCAACATTTAATTTCCCTCCTGTGGAGTTTTCTCATTCATGTGCTGGTAATGACCAAGCAGTTGGCTTGTATGTGGGGGAAGGTGCCTTTTTTTTTTCAAATGGTTGTCATTTTTCATGGCACAATTTTAAATAATGAATGCAGGTTTCAGGAACCTTACTGCTTTGCTGGTTGTCCATTAGTGCAGTGCATGCTCAGACCCATTGGTCCTTAAAGCGGGTGCCCCATAGTACAAGCACGTTGAATTGGAGGTTGTTTTTATGAAATATGGTCTTAAGCTTGGTGCTTCAAAACATGCTAGCACATTGTTAAAATTTCCAAAGCACTTTGAGATCCACAGAATACAAGCCTCAAGGCAGATCTCCTCCAGCATGGTTATACTCTGAAGCAGAGTATAACAAATCTCCTGGGACTCTGTTTCCTTGCAAGTGCTCTCTCCCCTTCCCACTCCTGCTCCTCCCACTCTTTTCAGGCTCTTTTCCAGTACTGCTGGGTCAGACCCTCGGGGGGAACTGCTTTCCTGGGTGTTTTCAGTAGCAATGACAGCAGCAGGAGACACAGGCTGTGTCCCAGGCAGCTCTTCTCATTCAGCTCTTGCTCTGGTTTGGGTCAAAGGTTTGCCTTTTCCTATCTTTTTTTTTCTTTTTCTGCAAAGGAAAAACATTTTCAATAGCACTTTTTGATCTGTCGAAAAAGCCCATCTAACTTTAGCTTGCAGAGGAGACTTTTCCTTCATGTTGTATAGAAGAGCTTTCATCTGCTGGAGAATGAACTGCCCAATAAATCTGTCCTCGAGCACCATCTGATGGGGAAAGGCATGTATTGACTGGGGACATGTTTTTCACTTTTTCAGGAAACCACATCCTCAGCAGTGACTGGGAAACTCGCCAAATCCACATACAATTTTTCTGTTTCCAGATGGACTCCCTAGTACACTCTGTAGTATTGATATTTCACTGCATTGGTGAGGAAGCACAATGCTCACTTATCCAGTTTTAGGGACAGTAGGAAAATATTTATGTTACACTCTGAATGAGGATTTTCTGAGAATTCCCCCCTTCAGCTGCTGAGAGGCCTATATATTGAAAGTAAATAGGATAAGAAAGTAGATATAGCAAGGGCTAGAGAGTGGATAGACAGCCAGTTCTCTGTTTTAAGCAGATATTTGAAAAAGAAAACAAGAATAATTTGCCATAAGAGGAAAAATTTTAAGGGCTGTCCTACTCGGTACTAAAGTATAATGCAAGCTCCACTGAAACCACAGGTGTTAAAGAAAAGAAAACCACGCCACATAACAATTTAGAAACTTGAGAATATCCTTCTCTACTGAAACCACATAGAAATCACATGGAAAAACAAAGTTCAAAATTTGGCCAAAATAACATGCATGCTGTTGTGAAGAGTATCCTGGGGTCCCTGGGAGCAAACACACTGCACCCTGCACCACCTTTTTCAAGAGATGCCAAGTCCACCAATTCCAGACATCAGCTGACAAGGCTGACACTGCAAGAAATGCTTCAGCTGGTCACCATTTCCAAAATTGTCTAAGTTCTGCCAACATCCCCCAGCTCCTGAAGAAAAGGGTTTTGAAATTGGCTAACAGAATGCTTTTTTGTACTCTGATCCTATTAAAATATGCTTGTGAATATGCTTCAAATGTAGCATCTGCAATACACAGCCCCAGCCAGGCCAGCAATAGATTGGAGGCTCAGGCCAGGGTATCAAGTTCAAGCATGAGAAGGAGGAACTGCTTTAGGACACAGGAGAAAGAGAAATCATGGACTTCCTGATTCAGGTGCTATTTAAATCTGGGCGCAACAGGAGGACTAACGGTCCTTTTTTTATCCCTCATTTTAGCAGGTCATGTTATAACTTGCACTTTCTAGATAAACCTGCAGCTGTGCTTGACACTGTCAGTTGTGTGAACAACCATGCAGAAGCTGTCTTACAACTTTCAAGTCAAAGAGTTTCATCTCCCTCTTGGCCTTTTTATTAGATGGCAAGCTAAATTGGGATCTACTTATGGATGGCAGCTTAATTCTCCTCTGAACAGTTGAAAGAACCTTAGCATTTGGGCATTAATATATTAAGTTGGGGCTGAAAATTGTCCCTCTTGGATACTGTGCTGAGCCACTCACTATCTTATCCATCATAATTAATACTGTGGGTCATAGACAGATCTTTTAATAGGACAAGCCAACAGGCGGTTGGGTTATCACCCTTCCTCTCCCAAGTCAGCAAATGCTGATGCAGTTCCCACACAGCACTAGCATGCTTTGGAAGCCTTTTTATCCTGTGAGATTTGACAGAATATGAGAGACTAAGACTGCAGAAGCAGTTACACTGGATGCTCTGGTGAGTCCCACTGGTTCATGATCTGAAATGTACCTAGGTTTAAATATGTGATTTGTGAGTTACAACAGCACCCGAATCGCCACAGGTTTTGTTTCAAAAAGTAATTTTTTGCCACAAAAAGGCATTTTAAATACCCCAGTTCATTTATTTTTCATATCTAAGACTTCCTATTCATTACAAATTTGACAGAATGGAAGAGCAATTCCTATCATTTAGCACATCTCCAAAACTGTTCTTTGATGTTAATTTATGGTTCAAAATGACTAGAAATTTGGCATCATTTCTCCTTGTAAATTAACACAAAAGTTTTTCAAGACTTCCCTTTAAAACAGGCTCTACAAACTCTTTAATTTTTATGAGAAAGAAGCCTGAGGTCCACTCACAATAATTTGATTCTCAAAGTTCAGGCTCAAATATACTCCCTTACAAGATTCATGACCAGCTATTTGTGAATGAGTCTTCAAGATTACAGCAATAAGAGCACAGTTGAGTCTTGGGGTTTCAAATCCCAAAGTGCCAAGCTATAAAGCATCACTTACCCAGGGGTATTCCACAGCACTCATAACCAAATGGGCACTGGCAGCACCTGAATGTACCCACAGAGGTTCCCCTCAGCTAGAATGCGATGGCATTAGAGTGCTTGACGTGACGAGTAAGCCAGTTAGTAAGCAATGCTTGTCCTGTTTTGTTGCTGCATTATCTGCTCTATAATCAATGGGTTCTTAGAAAATGAGAATGGTACTGACCTCTCTGATGGTGCTGCAGTGAGTAAATTCTGAGAAAATAAAACAGGACAAGAAACTGAAATCTGCAGAACTGGTATGTTTATAAAGGATCTCTTCAAATGTATGCGGCATACACAAACATGGAATAAATCTTAGATTTGCTTCATCACTTAAAAGCAACAAAATCAGTACATATCATATGCTATGAGCTGTTTCACAGGAGTAAATTACTACATTGTATGCATAGCCTCTTCAACATCAAATGATCATAAAGGCCAGAAAAGTAGTCATTGTTAAAAAGTGACAATTTGAAAAGGTAAAAAGCAAAAAAACCCAACCCTGCCTACAAGCCCGAGAAAACGAACCCACAACTAAAGTAACAGCAAGCAAGACAAAAATCTTAATTTGCAGCAATTTCCAGGTAGAAACTTTTTTCTTTAGTCCATATTCAGGTATCTCTTTTGTTACAGTCTTCAGATACCACAACTGGATTCAAGAAACTGATGAGTAATTCAGTAAAGCCCACTAGACTGTAGCCAAAAATAGCTGCAACTGCTCCTCCCTCAACTTAAAAGGGGGAGTCACATCTCCTCCTCTCCAAGGATGTCATTTACTCATCACTCTCCCACCTTGCACGGTTATGGCAACTAAGAGCCAACACAAGGGATCCAAACATGGTCGCCAGGCATAGGAACAGGAGCTTTAAGCACTCCATCTTAAAACTGGTAAGTTCTCTATTTTCTTTTATTTCTTCTTTTCCATTCACTGTCAAGCCACTTCTTGGTTGAATCCTTGGCTCCCGTGCCTTTCATGTGAAAAGCAGGCAGATTCAAATGATCATTTTAAGGAACAGCTTGAAAAAAACCAAAACATCTGCACTTCTTACTGACTTGAACACCTCTATTTTGTTCTGTAGTTTCAGCACAAGAGGGGAAAAAAACACAGCAACGAAATGATAGACATGGAATGTCACTTCATTTTATTTCTATTCCTTAAAAATCCCCCCCAAAATTAGTGCAACTTTTCTGTAACTGAGGCTTTAAAAAGAAATGTTTCTCCAGCACTTCAGAAATCATTTTGGCCTACAAGTAAAAAAACTTTTCTTCTGCAACATCAGTTGCAGTATGTCCCTGAGACCACAGCCTTCCACAGAGTTTCCAGCTTCATTTTTTAATTTATTTTTTATTTTTAGCTTATATGGGGAACTATTTTTCAAAATAAAAATACTTGCTGATTGTGGAAAGCACATTTTTCACTTACATGTAAACAAAACTAGTGAAGTTATGACGTTTTTATAAGCAATATTCAGGCAGCTGTATGTTAGTAAAAACTGAATTTTATGGTGTTTACAGAATTCAGCTTTAATCAGTGCAGCAGCTTAGAAGGGTAAATGTTATGTTACCTCATATAACCAACAAATATAGGAAAAATTACTAAATCTTTCATATAATTTTTTGAGGGTTTTTTTCCTACCCTTTTCCTTCACCCCTTGCTATAGTTGCAAAAGAGAAGTCCCTGACTTACAGAAGGTTGGTTTTAGGTTTAAAAAAAACAAAAACAAACAAACAAAACAAAACAAACAAACAAACAAAAACCCAAACAAACAAAAAAAAAGGAAATTCAGGGCAAGAATGTTTGGGGGCATCTACCAAGCAAGACAAGAGGAGATAAGAAACCTGAAAATGCCTCAAGATGCTAGGGAGAAATGAAACACAGACTATTACAATAAGGAACTCTGAGGATATATAATGAAATCATAGCAGTAATAAGACACACTTTCATTATGTCAATATATAACATTAAGACAACTCAAGAGTTTTATACATATTCCCATGGTGCTGCCACTGGAATCACTGAGGTTTCAACAAAGATTTAAATGATAGCAGGCACTGGAAAATGTAAAGAGTAAAATAAAAATTAAAAATGCTAAACACCATCTATGACTCTCCTGAAGCAGCAACACTATTTGCATGGATGTGTTCAAGGAGATAACTAAATTGTTTTTAATGAAAAAAAAAAACAAACCAAAAGAACAATTCTACATAGTTGACTTTACACTTTCATCAAGTAATACTAGGAAAAGCATATGGAATGTTATCAGTGCAAAATACATTTTTTCATATGTTTCAAATTAAATGCAAAGACTGGTGGCTGGCAAGTAATATGAGCTTGAATAGTAGATAGCACAGGAGAACACTACAACTCTCAGTAAAGCTCTGACAGTAACCTCTCATTAAACACTGCAGATAAATGAAGACTAAAATACCAGCAAATAAACAGTGTTTCTCTTGTCACTGAAACATCACTTATGCCTCCAGAGATGAGAGAGAATGCATTAATCCAGATCCATGAAGTACTGCTAGTTGCTCCAGCACACTTTTAACAGTCATTCAAAAAAATTAAGAAACAAATTTATTCTTAAATGAAGGTAGAAAAATTGCACAGGAAATATTAAGAAATCATTTATGACAAAGTTGCTCAGTAGAAGTTACTACTAAACAGAAACCGCCACTTCAAGTTTTGGTCTGAATGACCCCATATTATTCTAAAATTGACGATTTTAGGCCTTCTAATACACAAAATTAGCATACACCCAATCCTGTTACCTGGGAAAGACCAGGAATCAACAAGGGTTGGATGGCTACCCCAAGGTGCCCAATCATGCTGTGTAGCAAGTTTTGTAGACAAAGTATGCCTAACACAATCACATAAGCAAACACCCTGTTAATTAAGCTACTGTCACAGCAGACAAACAGAGGCAGACCACAGCATAAGAAATGAACAACACTGCAAATTCTCTTTCTGATTAAATAATAAAAATCAATTTCTGTCTTTGAACAATCTATCAATCTAAACACCATTTCAAATCTGAGCTAGGAGCAGGTTTTGTGTATTTCATGTCATTCTTTTTTACCCTCCAAAAAGGTTAAAATTCCATAAAAAATTCCCAGCTAGTACAATACAGCAACAACTGTCCCTCTCACAAGTGTTCTAGTGGTATCGGTTAGAATAACATTTGTCTAGAGTTAACATCCTTGCAGCAGAAATATTTATATGTACTTTCCTCCACATGAAAATAATGTGCCCTCTTAAAAGATCCTGTTACTACTGTACAAGTCTGGCAGATGTAAGCATCACTCCAGGTTGATTCACTTTGTCTCTCCTGTAAGATACATCTATGCAATCCAAATTTACAGCTATTGATTTTTTAACTTAACATTTCCATGGCTACAGTATTTTTGTTTGTTCGCATTCATTATCAGAATAGCTCCTAAAGCTAGTCCAACCCCTAGACTTGGAGGGCCACAGGGACTGAACTCCTGAGCAACTCCAGAAAGGAGCGGGGCAACTATACGTCCCACTGATGTCACAGACTGTCCAACACCTAGGAGCGTACCGCTGGCCTCATTCCCACCAATGGTCAATTCAAGATCAATGATACAAGTACGACCTATAGTAGTTGAAAAGGCTAAGAACGTAGAAGACAAAATGACCATCCATATGCTCAGTGCTGACGCATACAGGAGAATCAACGAGCAGGTAAGAGTGCTAGAGTGCAACAGAAGTCTGTAAGTGTTGTGCTGATAGAGTCTCGTTATTGGTCCGAGCAGACAACCAGCCAGGACTCCAAGTGCACTGCTATAGCTCATTAGGTATCCAGCGAACAAGGGTTTCACCCCAAATCTCTCCTCCAAGGCCAGAGTAAAATTACTATAGTACAGCAGTATAGCAACAGACATCAGCAACCGCACTAAAAATATATCCCACAGATCAGAGCACGCAATTCCTTTAATCCTCTTCAGCACTGTTGCAATTTGGATCCATGCAGTCTGAAAAAGACTATTGCTTGCCATAGCTCCATTAGTTGCTGATTTCAAGTGCAGGTCACAATTTGCTTTTGCTGAGAAACCATCTGTTCCTCTGTTGCCTTGTTCATGTTCCTTATTGCCAGTGTTTTCTTCACTCCAGGGTAACATCCAGACAAGACCTACATAGATCAAGAAATTAGCTGATTTCATTCAATTGCATTAATTTTACGTGGAAGACATTACGTCTGATTATAAGATTTTACTTAGTGTAAAGATGAAAATTTAAAAAAGGACTTCAACAATCATATCACTTTAAAAAATTACGAAGATTAAACCTAATGTTATTCACAATATCCGTTCAATTTTAAATGCGGTGAAAGCAAGGAAGGAAAACATTTGAGATGCCACACTCACAACATATAAGCAAATCTAAAGGCTAAAGCCAAAATTCTGACTTCTCGTCTTCATCTTTGGGCAGATTAAAAATTCCAATTCCTGTGTCTGAATGTAAAAGTAATACATACAATATAGAAGCACCTGGAGGTTAACTTTCAAAATTCCCACCCTTCCACACAGGTTCAAATTCAAAGGTTAGTATCGGTATACAGAACATGTATGCCATAGATAATAAACACACTATGAACTAAAGGTATTACAAATGGCATAAAACCACAAAATATGACATACAACTTACCAGCATTCAGAAGGAAGATAGAGGCACAGATAAAGGACGTTAGATAAAAGCCATCTTCCAACTCTGTAAGGTAGCCACCAACAACAGGCCCCAGAATGAAGCCCACACTAGAGGCTGCATTGAAGCGTCCCATTACTAAAGGGCGGTCTCTCTCCGAAACCAAGTCGGAAAGCAGGGCTTTAGAGATAGAGAGTGTGTGTTTGAAAATACCTGCAACATAATATAAACAAAATAATAAACATGTATTGCTCAGTCCAAAAGATTAAAAATGACAGAAGCTATCTGAAATATCAGTGGTCAAAATCTGTATAACTGATATTTTTAAGATTCCATTAACCACTAATTCTTCAATGCTAGAGTCATGCAGCAGGTTGGGCCATGACCATGATCCTGGCAGTTCAAGGATTTGGACTTAGGAATCAAAATTATTCATGCATCTGTATCGAAGGAGTGCTCCTGCAGCCCTGCTGAAAGAAGAACCAAGCTGAGTGCTGGAGCACACTTGGAATAAAATAGTCACTAAAATAGGAACTTGCAGGTGCGTAATGGTGGAGTAGGAATGTCTTGTCTGTTTATGAACATGGGTGTGTACCAGCTTTGCTGTGTACAGAGATTTCCAGGTTTCAGGTCTCCATAACAAATTCCTATGGGAGAATGGTGGGTGGCAAAAGAACAGCACAGAAGGGTATGCATACTGCAAGAATACTAACAATGCAAGCTTGTATGCTCCTTTCCTCTGACCAGGGCAATGCTGTCACAGTCACAGTGCTGTTAGCAGTAAAAAGTATTACCTCTACCGAGTAAACAAATATCCACCAAATAATTCATTACCAAATTGTCTTCAAATTAAAAAACAATACAAACAGTTCCTAAATCAAGACTATGGGCCATAAAAGTGCTCTTTAGTAGATGTGCTCATAGTAATAGCATAGTAATAGTATAGTTCTTATTATATCAGAATATATATGATAGGTGTTCAGCTATTTTAAGAACTCCGATACGAACTCTGGAACAAACTTAGTTTCAGTGCTGCAAACATACATGCTTTTGCACAACATAAATATTCTGTTGAAGCAGTGATCCAAAATTTCAGCCAAATTTTGTAGGATCACTCTGAAGTATATTTTCAGCATGAGAAAAAACAATGATACATTAGTACGTATCATTCCATTCTGCACTGCAAGTGCAGGCCAAGATTTTGAGCACTGAACTGGTGGTATACTGTGTATCTGTTCTGACTAACCTTACAATAGCCTCTTTCAAGGAATTCAGTCATTCAAGGTGGCATAAAAGTTGTGACAGTTGTTGACTACACATTTCAAATTATTTTTAGAAAAAAAAGTCATGAGAATGCTTGATTTGTAGAGATGTTTCAATTACTAAGGTTCAGCTGTTGCTGCTGGGTGATGATGCTACGTAGCCATCCACATAACACGATTTCTCTAGTAGTAATTCTCAAGCTGAGACTACAGGGAATTTAAGCTGCAAAATGCCAAGCGTTTACTCACCTACAGGTACTCGAGAAATGGCAAACAGGAATACAGTGGTGGATGTTCCAAGAAGGAAGTAACCCAGCGCACTGAGAAGAATACAAGCAAGCAGGGAATACCGTCTTCCTACTATATCACTCCAGCAGCCCTTTCAAAAGCATAAAATTAAGATTAGCTTTTTATAACATTTAACTATGTACAGTGAACCATCAGTACTTCTAAATTAAATTGAGAAAAGAGATCAAAGGACAGTCAATGAAAGCTTAATAAGCTTATTACCAACATTCCCAAGTGCTCAAAATCTGGAAGTCATTAGCAGAGTTCTGCCTTGCTGGCAGTGCACCTGCTGAAATGATAATTCCATTTAATGTTACACATTGAGGTTTTTTTTTAAATAATTTATTGCTTTTAAAAATACAGTCCTTCAAGAAGGACCATGAAACATTAGTAGCAGGGGTCCTCTGAAAATGTTACCAAAACCGACCACAAATATTTCTTTGCAACAATGGTCGCTATGTACTAGACGTTGTTGAGCATCCTAAAAGGAATTATCTTAGCTATGAGGAGCTTGTCATCTGAGTGCAGACCAGTAGGAAGTATTTATGAGAAGGGCAAACAGCACATTTGCACGTAGCACGCTTATGAATCGGCTTGATTCCAAACAGGAATTGTTTTAAGAAAGTAGTCAATGGTCTTGCAGTTCAAAGAAAATGCCACAAGATTATAGAAGGAAATTATCCCAGGTGGACTCCATAACAAACCCTGAAATAGTTTTTTTTCATTAGATACTCAAAATCTGCTCTCTTGAAAGCTAGGAGGTACCAGGGTAATATTAAAGGTTCTCCTGGCTAAATATAGGGATCTAAGGCATTGATAGGTAAAGCATACATTCAAGAGGTTCAGCCTTGATGTTTAATCTTTGCACTCTTGCTTAGATTAGGATGTAAAAAATCAAAACCTAATAGAAAACAAATCCAAAGCTCAAAGGCATAACACGTATTCAGGCCATATGGCAAATTACAGGCCACTACTCATTAAGCAGGGAAAGCAAACTCTACATAACAGGCTTATGAAGAGCTGACTTGCGAGACTGCTTTTTGGACAGGCTACTATATTGAACAAAACTGCTTTACTAGCACCAACAATGAAGAGAATCACGTGTGACAGAGATGTGCTCAGTAATGTATGACTGAGCCCAAATATGGATTCTAGTTTTTGTCTAGAGACTGTATTCTGTTTGGTTCTGAAAAATTTGATAATTCCATATAAATGAAACAAACATTTCCCCACAAACTAAAAACTGCATCCACCAACCAAAAATGCTTATATGAACACTATGAACATTTTAAAAATTTCAAGAAATACTATTATTAACCTCATCCTTTTTCCCCTCTAAAATCCATAGAAATACAAATATACTTAGGAATGCAGTGTTAGAACTCACCACAAATGTGCTGGAAAATAGTTGCATTATACCATAGAGAGATCCTAAAACAAACAAATAAAATACCAATGTTAAAAATTAGACAGATTTTTTTTTTTTTATGAAAATGGCACAAAATTTTTAAGTGAGGAAACATGAGAGAAACTCTGGGAATAATCTATTAGGAGAATTGGAAGAGAGGGCAGGACAAACCAAGGGTGGAGTTTAGCACATAACCAAGGAAATAGTTTCTGCTTAAAACTTGTATGACTATGAAATGAAGAAGGATGTTGCTTGGTACGGTGTATTAAACAAAACAGATCTTGGCATTTATAATTGCTTTCTCAGAATCAGGAGACACTTTCATTACTGGGAAGCACCAATTACTTTCCACTTGGCACTTCAACATGTTACAAGGCACCAAGGAAGCCCTGAAGAAACCACAGATCCTACTGTTTCATTCTGGAGGCAAAGAGTTTAGCAGCATTTAGTAACAGAAGAGAAGAAGTAAAGAGAAGCAGAGAGAAACATCTGCCAGCCTCTTTAATTTATAAGAATACACCTCAAAACCCAGTTTCTTTTAAATTTAAAAATCAAAGCAGACTGTTGAAATGAAAACATATTTTTGATTAATTGCTGCTTAAAATAATACTCTGACAACTCTGAGCAGAACCAGAATTATTTCATGAAAAGTGCTAAACTTCATCCAAAATAAAAAAGCAAGGTAACAAAAACCTGAATAACAGAGTTCATGTCAACCACATGTAGCTATAAAGAATATAATATCATTACAAACCATAAATGGTACCATAAGATATACTTAAGAAATTTAGAGCCATGGAACTTCATCTTACCACTTCATTTTTAAGATAAAATTCCAAACCTTTAGAATTTACTTGTAAACACTCCTTAAAGACGATAAATATTTTGCCAAAAGACAGGTGCAAGGAATTTAATCAAACTGGGAACAATCATGGGCTTTGGAAAACTCAGGAGAACCAGCTGCAGAAGTACTGTTTGGAAAGCCTGTAAATAACAATAAAACTAAAAGCAACACCTCTGTCTCCCAAAGCTGTGAATTCTTGGATGCTGGAAAGGCATCTGTACAAGTATTCCTGCAAGACTTTCTTTCTTTCCAAGAATGCTCTTTCCCAAGCACCTGCTTTTGTCTACTGTCAGTATGCAGGTTTGGACAGGCCTTTGGGTCTAACACAGTATGGCTGCCCTTACAGTTCTACTTGGAAATTGACCTTTTTATTATGCTACTAGCAAGGAAGAACTATGTTACAATGTCCACTTTACAGTAAGGCATTATCCACTTCACATTTTCTTATTCTTTGGTAAATCAGTCAAGTACTGCTACTCACCTATTATTCCCGCAACTGTATGACTTGCTCCCAGAGATTTGATATGAAGGTTCATTAAAGGAACAACCATGCTCACACCAAATAAATCCTGAAAAGAAGGCAGGAAAAGTTTTAATAATTGATCTTAATAACTTTTACAAAGATGATGGATGGCTTAATAACAGTCAATATTAAAAAATATTTCCATATCAATACAAGATTAAAATTATTTTTTTCATTGCCAATGTGGTATGTTGTAAGCTCTACAATGCATCCAGTATGTACAAAATTACAACAACACATAAACTGAAAGATAAAGGATTGCCTCAGAGAGGAGTTAGAACTATGAAAACGGCCATCCTCTTTTCCCCTCCAGATAGAATCATTCTGAAGATATTTTATCTGTTTAACAAGAAAAGTATTTGGTACCAGTATTTAAATTCAAAGTGGTCTGTAATTTCAATCACCTAAAAATACTTTTTACTTGTGCAAAGAGATTATATTTGGAAAATCTACAGTATTTTAGCTCTCAATGACAATAGGAAGAAACTATGATAGATCTAAACTCACCTACACACTCATCTTTGTGTAAAACTTCAGAAACATAGCGAAAAGACAGAAACTTAAAAAAAAGAAAAAAGCAAAGTAAAAAAAAGCATTTTGTAAGAGGAGGGCAAAGGACACTGCCCATTCTGAACAGTACAAGGATCTCCTACTCATTCCTTTTGATTTTTTATCTTTTGTTAAGCTAACCACACTGACGCAGTATTTCTTTCACTACTACTATGTGGCACAGCATACAGTGTCCTGTATTAGATCAGAACCTTACAGAGGATCTGTTGGAGCAAGATCACCTTGAATAAGTGACTGCTTGAGCTGAACTGGACTAGCCCTTCACAGTATGCCCAAAGCCTGAAAAACTGTAACAATGTGTATTACTAAGTAAATTTTCAGAGTCTGTTATTAAGTATCTTTTGATGGTTGCAATTGAGACTTACAAGGTTAGAATCATTGTTAAATATATTAGCATAAGCAAACAAGAGCACACGACTTACAAACATCTTCAATAACACAATCTCAGGTGTCATCTGCAAACCTGAAGAGAGGTTCAGTGACTTCGTCCAGCTCATTGACAGAGATAGTAGAATGGACAAGTCTCAGAACATAACCTGGCAGTACTGTACTTGTCATAGTCACGCACGTAGAGCAAGATCCATTAACCACTACCCTCTGATGGGTAGTTATTCTCATTTCACCTATGATTCTTATGCTGAATGATAAATACCCTGTATTTGTCTGGTTACAGGAAGCTTGCATCACAGGAAACAGCTCTTTATTATGATCTTTCACCACACTCTACATCATCTTAAAGGACACTTGCTTCTTAGCTGATTTCAGTGTGTACCCCAGCTTGGTGTCAGCAAGGTATTTACAGGGTTGGAGAACCACAAAGTTTAAAAGTTAGCTAAGAAGCAAAGCTTGTTCTAAAAAATCTTTTTCCTGTAATATTTGCTCCAGGACCCAAACCAACCAGATTGTTTCTACTGCTCAACCTAAAGGTAGATAAGAGAATATATCTACATTTCCCAAATCTGTACTGATTTGGTATTCATTTTCCAAGTTATACCTTTTAAGTTAATTAAACTACATTTTCCCAAGGCTCATGAATTGCTACAGAATATAAACATTCTTTAAAGTCGATACAGTAAGGAGCTTTTTTTCTAGAAAAAGCATGGGTTTTGCGGTTTTGGGGTTTTTTTTAAGAGTTTACACCAACCAGAGTATTTCAAGGAAAGAAGGAACAGCTGTCTGACAAGCATAAGGCAAGGCTGAGCTTTAAGGGCCCTGTTTCATTCACAGGATAAAAATCACACCTGTGTATCAAAGCGCACAACTGTTTGCAACTACAAACCACTATCGCTGCAAACACACTCCAAAAAAAGAAGCTGAAGTGATGTACCAGCTTTCTCTGGGGAGTAACGCTACGAGCTGGGGCCCGGGGGCGCCCACCCGGCAGCGGCAAAGGACACAGGGAGGGTGGTGGTGGGGGGGGTCTCTGCCCGACTTCAGGCCTTGCAGCATCTGCTGACAACCCTGAGGGGACCTCACGGCTCCGGGCCCGTTCTCCCTCTTCTGCCTCCAGTGCGGCCCCTCGCACGGAGCCGCGGGGCCAGGCAGCGGGTCGTGTGAGGCGGGGAGACTCTCCCCGCTCAGGCACGGCAGCCCGTCCCAGGCCGCGCCGGAAGGGCACCGCTGCCACC
>NW_010121179.1:0-5853 GCF_000699245.1 Pterocles gutturalis
CTGGTCCGGTGGCCTATAATAGACACGCAAGATGACCTTTAGTTTCCCAGTTATCTGAAGCTGCAATGGAAGGCAACGGGAAGTCAAGCAAACAAGATGTTCAACAAACGGAAGAAATACGACACGCACCTTTAGCACAGCGAAGTCGCGGTAGTAAGAGGCAGCATCCAGGGCAGGGTCAGTAATGCAGCTCTTGCTCAAGTTGGCAAAAATCCGAGTACAGCTTGTGCTTTTGCTGTCCAGAAAGCCTGAGTTAAGACATAACAACAGATAAAACAGAAGGAAACCACCCTAAGAAATTCCTCCCCCTTTACTAACCAGCAGGATTTCCATCAACACAAAGTCCGCTGGCTCCCATTTTTACTGGCTGTCTAAGCGTGCTCAGTATAGATGATGAATCAAAGTAGGTTAGGATTGGATCGCCAGCCTGAAAAGACAATTTGGAGAAATCAAAGCCAAAGTGACTGTGGAATGCTAAGGCCAAGTGCAAGGTGATGACATCATCAGGGCACAAATGTATACTTCTCCTTTGTGTCCACCTGGTTTTGTCTAAAGGGTTGTCCAAACTTTTAAATACAAGAAAACTAATCAGAAACTTTTTACACAATACAGAATGAAAAGAACTGAGAGATAATATGGATTATAGGTGGAAAAATAAGAATCTTTTAATCTGTTCTCAACAGATCTCATTACAGACAGCTTTAGTAAAAGTGTATCTGGAAACCGATCGCTATTTTCTTTCAACTCACCCGGTAAAAGGCAGAGAATGATGGCTGGACTTGAGATGGTGTAAAAAACTGCCATACTTCTGTAAGAACTTCAAAAAATCAGATTCTTTGATATCCTGTGGCTGTTGGAAATAGTTCAGCTTTGCTAAAGGTTGAAAAGACAAAAAAAAAAATAATCAACCAATATCAAATTGCTAGAAAATATAAATCTAAGAAGTAAATATTTTGCCAATAGTTTTAAAAATAACGTCAGTAATTATAAGCTAGATAGTGCCTTGTATTAATTAATTCATAGTAACACTGCTAACAGGCTAACATGACCTATGAAAATAATTATATCATGAGCACTAGTTTGTACTGTTTCATGGTAAACGGGTGTTAATACACAAATGTGACTTTCCAAAAAGCATGAAAAGTGCTTAAGACAACCAGCTTAATATGTGCTCTAATTTCTGTAGGATGCCCAAATTAGACACACATGACCTTTTAATGACAAAACACTACCAATATGTGAGTTCACTAAAAGCAACATCAAATGTATTCAAAATAATTAAGGCTGGTAAAACAAAGTATGAATAAGGAATAGGCATTCTAAAAAAAACAGACTTTCTATTGGTATCCTGCAGTAATGTCCTCCTGACCCAGTGGTATTCTGTATGGTTACAATGTTATAACGTATTAAATTATTACTGCTAAAGCACTAAGTCATAAAATGGCAAATTATTAAGGACATACTATGCAGACTCATCCTAATGGACTTGTTTGAACAATAAACTTTTTAATACATCCAAATAAAACACAAGGTTTGAGGACTACAGATCATACCAACAACAGGAGTGAGCGGCAGTATCCCCAATTACAGCGCTACCAAAAAAAATACTTTAGGTAGTCTAGTAGGTTGGGGGGGTGGAAAAAAAAGAGAACTTAATCTCTCAGTGTAATTCTGCTGTTTGAGAGCAGAGGAGATCCTCAGATGGACAGAGCAGCAAGCAGAAATAAAAGCTTTTTTAGATCTGAATACAGCATTAGTCAAGCAGTCAACTGAGTATTTTAAGAATACAAAGACCAAAGGAGCATTAAGCTCCTACAAGGTTCACAAAAATAAGTGCACAGAGTAGCTTTCTTGTTATTCATTTGAGGGTACAATCATTGGACTGCAAAAGAAAACATTGGTAGACGTGCTACTCACAAGCATTTCTTTTCGTTGGAATGCAGTTCTTTATGTACTCTTCTATTATCAAAGTGGAATACTTGCTAATGCAGATTAACATCATTACATAATGCAAAATATACTCTAAAACTGGAAAAAAAGGCCTTCTGCAGCAAAATTTAAGATGTTCAAACTGCTTAACTTTTCAGAGGAAAGACACACATAGCTTGTTCATAAGGTAGTCTGCTCAAGCATGCTAGCTACACTAAAGATTATTTGATCTTGTAGAAAAAGGCAAAAAAGAATTTCAGATAATTGAATTTGTCTGAAACCTGACAAACTTTAAAAACAAACAACCCAAAAGCAGGAGTCAGGGAAGTGGATAACGATTCTTGTAACTTTAAAATCCACTCATATTCTTCCACCGATTCAGAAGCAGAAGTAGCAGCAATATTCTCCTAACACCTGCAAAGACTAAAGACAAAGTTGTTACCTTGAGGAGCTAGTATGTGAAGCAGGATAAAAGTACTTCAAGTACTTTGAAAATATGCAGAATTTCCAGCTATCCCTGAGAACTGATCTCTTCCTCTTAAATAATTAATTGTCAGTTAGATCAGCAAGACTGCCTGACTCGGTCAGCTCCATGATCATTAGACAGAAGCAACCGTTAGTGATGTGGTGAGTGGTCACACGGCTCCAGTTAGGATCAACACGGTCTAAAATCAGTTTAAGGCAGATGTGAAACTCCACCTTTAGCACAGGACTAAGGGAAAAAATGCAGAAGGAAGAAAGGGCCACAGAGGGCACAAAAGAAGGAGAAGACTGGTCTGATGGGCTATCAAGGTTAGAGGAACGCCAGAGCTGCGAACAGCTGTCAGATGGAGAACAACAGTATGAAAAAGGAGAAAAATAAAGCAATTGAAGGATGGCAATAGTCATAAAAAGAGGCAAGAAAGATGACTGGGTGAAGCGAAGCATGTTTTACACTTAGGAAAGACTGCTGAAGCAGGACTGCAATCAAGAAAGAATGGGGACAGACATGGAAAGAGCCATTAAGTGACAAACAGAGGAAGTAAAAACCTGTGTCTTTTAGTAGTATCATAAAGAAGCATTAGTAAAACTTGGAAACTACTCTGGTATGCACTAGCAATGGTTTCAATGAGGTGAAGTCAACTCGCACATCATAATCTCATTGTTACTGGCCAGGATAATTCATTAGGTTCAGAGCCTGTTCCCACTTGCCCTTTCCAGGAGGCCCACTGGAACAGGCTTGATTACACTTCTGGCAGTGGTAGCTCATGCCACCACCCATCCTGGAAAGGCTTCTTCCACAATCAGTTGATGAGAACGTATCTGTTTCTATCTTTCCTTGGGGAAGGCCAAAGGGGAGAAGGCTGTTTCTACCAGAAAACTTTATGATACTTCAGGTGATCCCAAATAGTCTTTCCCAGATGTTCTTCCAACAACAAACACAGAAAAGGAGAAGACCACGTGAGAGCATGCTCTTGAGAGCAGCCCTGCAGAAAAGGACTTGGGGGTCCTGGTGGATGAGAAGCTGGCCATGAGCCAGCAGCGTGCGCTTGCAGCCTAGAAGGCCAGCTATGTCCTGGGCTACATTAAAAGAGGGGTGGCCAGCAGGGAGAGGGAGGTGACTGTCCCCCTCTACTGCTCTTGTGAGACCCCACCTGCAGTACTGTGTCCAGGCCTGGGGTCCCCAGCACAAGAAAGACGTGGAGCGAGTCCAGAGGAGGCCACAAAGACGATCAGAGGCTGGAGCACCTCTCCTATGAAAAAAGGTTGAGGGAACTGGGCTTGTTCAGCTTGGAGAAGAGAAGGCTCCGAGGAGACCTCACTGCGGCCTTCCAGTGCTTGAAGGGAGCCTATAAACAGGAGGGGAAGCGACTATTTACAGGGGTTGATGTGACAGGACGAGGGGGAATGGTTTTAATGGTGAGATTTAGGTTAGGTATTAGGAGGACATTTTTCACTGTGAGGGTGGTGAGGCAGTGGCCCAGGTTGCCCAGAGAAGCTGTGGATGCCCCATCCCTGGAGGGGTGCAAGGCCAGGCTGGATGGGGCCCTGGGCAGCCTGCTCAAGTGGTTGGCAACCCTGCCCACAGCAGGGGGGTTGAAACTACATGGTCTTTAAGGTCCTTTTCAACCCAGGCCATTCTATGTGAGCAAAGAATTCTGTTGTTCCCAGGTGTGCTACAACCAATGTACGTGTGCAATCAAATGTCTAGGGCTTGTTCCGTGGGCCTAATCACGTGATAGATATGGGGCCCAAATATTAAATGGCCAGAAAAAACTGGTAACTTCAGTCTGGACACAGATGATCCTTCCTTTGCATGAGATTGCAAATTCAGAATCCTAATCCTATTTTTATGGCACTATGGATGGTGTGGGAAAAGGATACAATTTCGGTACTTCCAAATTACGGGCTGGAATACCCAGGAGTCTGATGGCACTTTCAGCTCTGGTTAAACCCTTGTCAAAATTCATCGTTACTCAGAGACCTACTGAAAACTGGAATTAAAGTTCTAGCACTAACCTATCATACTATCTGCTATGAGGCTCTCATTGTTTCTTTGCTCTTCCTTGTATGCAACATCTGTGAAGAGCTGAAAACAGGACTAGGTAAGAGCAAGCTAACCCTGCTAACCCTAGTTGTTGGACCAGTTAACCTCCTGAGCCTCTCCCAATATAAAAATTAAATTAAAACATTTAAGTCAGAAGTAGATGGAACTGTGGGTCAAAACTCGCAGGCAAAAGAATCAAAAGAAAAAACAGTGAAGTGTTCCAACGTGAGACTGTAATGAATTGCAATGTATTCCAGAGAGGTGGACATGAAATCTGTCAAATTAAGTACAATGTGGAAAGCAGAAAGAGAAAAAAGTGTTAATGGTATACTCTACAAGGGTATTCGAGTACTAGAGAAAAATTACTGCTAGCAGAGAGGTATGAAAATAAGCATATGAAATAAAGAATCCAAAACATCATAAGAAATCACTTTCTGAAAAGGATAATGGTGGTATGTTTCAAACATTAACCCTTACTTGTTGCTCTAAATATAGCAAACTAACTAAGGTATCTCAGATACAGAGGTATCTCAGGGCTGGTTTGTGTTTAGCCAGAGACCCTACGCTTAAACTGAATGCAATGACCTTTTCCTGTTTGTCTTTGGTGATGGGTCTCTTATTCATTATGTTCTCTCTGGAACTGTAACAGCCCAAATAATCAGTAACAATTATAACATCTAAGTTCAAAAAAAGATTCCCTAAGCAGAGGCAATCTATGAATTAAACGTGTGGAAAGAAAAGTGACTTACAGTCATCCGGCTGCACACAGAATAGATCATCTCCACCAGGCACAGCCACAGTATCAGTAGGGTAAGGGGTGTTACTTCTGAACACGAGTGATTCTTCCACACACACTTGACTCGCAGACCTGCAAAGACAAGCCCCCCTTCCCCATAAGAAACTGTTAAAGAGGCAATTCTTGCATAATTTCATACTTTACATTACTAAATGCCAGCAACAGAACACAGTATTACTTTTGATCAGCTTACATGAGTTACTATATAATTTCCATTGATAATTACAGAGAGCATCTCGTTGTTGTAGTAAATGCAGATACTCTCTATTTGTGTATTTAGAGATCACTCTGAAATTCTCTGGAACAAAAAGTGGTAAAGACATTAAGGGTCCATGTGCTACTGCTCCTCTTGGTCCTCCTCACAACGGCAGCCTGCGAGGACAGGGTTCACCCACAGATTTTACTCTGCAAGTAGCTGGAACTGTCCTCCGCACTGACAGCATCCCGCAGTCTGTAACTGCCTTACTGTCTCCTAATCGTACACTACAGCTCGTTTTCCCCAAGACAACATTTCCCGCTGCCCACCGCCCGCACGGAGCAGCCGGGCCCCGCTGCGCCCAGTCCCTCAGGCGCTGCCCGCGGGGAGCCTTCCCACGCCTCC
>NW_010121180.1:0-6071 GCF_000699245.1 Pterocles gutturalis
AAAAAATGACACATTTTCTTGAGGCTACGCCAGGTAAAAGACACTACAGAGTGTAGTTTATAATCCACAAGGGAAAATTATCACCTTGCAATAAGACTGAATTTATCTTTATAACAGAAAGATTGATACATATTGCTTGCCACAAAGGAGGAAATTCAGGGCTTTTGGGTTTAGAATAAGGCTTTTTCATTAGTGTGAAGTTCAGACTAGACAGCATAGCCCATTTCTGAACCAAGGGTTTAAATTATATTAGGCTAAGCTGAGCCAAGAGGTCAAGTACGTGTTGGATTTGTACATGTGGAAGAGGTCTTCTAAGGCTAAGCCTTGCAAGAAGTTACCTACTGAGGCACCAGATAAGATGGGCAAGATCTGAGTATTCCCAAAATACTCATCTAACAAATGCTACACAAAATGGTAGGTAAGAAAAAGCCACTTTTCATAACAAAACCACATTTCAGTGTGTAGCAGTTAAGGGAAAGGAAAGTAAACACTACAACCAGCCATGTTGGAAAGAAAACCCCACAAAACACAAACCAAAACAAAGGAGAAAATTGCATAAAGCACAAAGGCAAAAAGGCATTCAGCCATGGCTGCTCCATACATTATTCAGCAGGTGGGAGAACTGGAACACACTCCCTCTACAAAGACAAGGAGCTGGGGAGGTTCCTACTTCTGTATTAATGATGCTCGCTCTCTTTTGGTGACAAGGAAGAATATGTGTAACCTGCATCCCACATATCATGATGTATGCTCCCACCACCAATTAGCAGAGTTTGGTGTTTTTTTTTCCTTACATGGAACTGTGGACCACATTCTTCTCAAGGATGATAGTCCTCAGAGCAGATCTGTTCCTGATAGGCAAACATTTGATAGACAAACATTTCCCCCATGTGGGCTCTGCCATTGCTGAGCTGTGTCTGTCACTGCCTTGGTGATGTGGTTTGCCACCACGTCCCTGCTGGCCCAGCAGAAATCCCACACTGTGTTGATGAAACTTCTGCCTTTATCTGGTTCATTATCGACTGCAAAGAGTCATTCGGTGCCAAACTACCCAAATTTCTCTGTGGATAGCTCTATAGCTCTGCTGCCTGAGATAGGGCAGGTAGTCAACAAAGAAGCAACTAATTTTAGCTTCCCTTTGAGCAGTATTGTCCCAGCTCGGTGAAAATCTCTCCTGATGTATATTAGCAAAGCATCTTTCTGGTCCATCACAGGCAACAGATGAGAGCCAGGGCTCGTGGCTGGCACAGGGGGGGCCTGCATCCCCACACCTGGCCGCCTCACAGGTTCCCTGCACCTGGGAATACAGGGGAATTTTTTTATCCAAAATTATATTTTATCCAAAATATAGCTTTAGCTATATGATCAGGGTGTAACAAACAGCAAAGCACACTGAATACAAAGCAGCCCTAGGCTTTGCCTTGTGCCTGAGCATGCAGCAGCTTTGCCCTCTGCTGGCTGCAGCCTCCACCAGGCTCCCCCCGGGCCAGCCCCAGGCAGGACCCACCCGCCCGGCATCCCCCAGGTCTGCTCCCTCCTCCCCAACACAGCCCCTCTGCTCGGGCCAGGGAAACCAGGATTAGACACAGAGAGAGACTTGGCAAGTCATAAACTGGTGGGCAGCAGCCCTTGCTAGGAACAGCCACACCTAAAATTCTAGAAAAAGGGTAGAACAAAAATCTCTAAATTTGATGGAACCACAATTGCCACCCTCTGCTCTGCCCCAGCCCTGCAAAAGGGGAGAGAGAAATGGGGCAGATTAAATGATCTGAAGTAAAACCTCACCACACTAGAATGCTTTTCCCATCAGACTCATCCACCTCCTCACTTTATTCCAGGTCCTTTCTTTCACACAAATCATGAGGATTGAACACTACAATTAGACATTTGCAAACAGCATCACTGGCAGCCAGCTCTCGCCGAGGGGGGCAGAGAGCCCGGGCGCTGCGACACAGCAGGAACAGAAACCCCACTGCAGGACCACCGCCAGCCCTTCTGCCCATGTGGCCAGCACTTGCTTTCCAGTGCCAGGGCTTGTTTGTCCCTTCCCTTTACCTTTCTCACATTTCTTTTCACCGCTGCGTGGTTGGTTTGTTCCACTCAAAATGCCATAAGGCCATAAAACCGCAGCAGTGATGAGCAAGTGTTTGTCTAGTTCAAAACACATCACCTTGGCAACGGCAAGCAAAGCTCCCCCTATCCTCCTGCCTTCATTTTCTCCTGGTTCTGCAGCAATTGGCAGGACCTGGAGAACAGCTCTGCATGCTAAGTACACCATCAACACCAGTTCCAGCGAAGGGAGGCAGCAATAGGAGAGCTGGCCCGGCTCTGCTTGTGAACTCACAAAAACCCCAGTGGGGTGCCAAGTTCCCCGGAGAATTGCTCAGCCTCTCAGCGCTGGCAGCTCCCGAGTTCAAAGGATTCGCCCACCACTGTGACAGCCACCGCACACTGGGAAGGTGAGTCCAAGAGTCCCCAGCCTTGCAGTTCTCTGTCACAGCTCCGTTAGAGAGCGACCCTGTGAGGACGAAGACACAATTAGAAGATCTGTATGGTTGGTTTGATTACACGTTCAACCAGTATCTGAACATCAACGATTTGGGCTGTGTGCTGGGATGCGGTGACTTCCTGCTATTTTCTGCAAAGCCAAAGCACGACACTACATAGCGAGTACTGGTTTGCAGCACTTCTGGTTCATGCCTGGCGATGGTACATCAGTCAGACGCTTCAGGCACACTTACACATGATTTCTTCCTCAGCAATGAAGTCGGCTCAACATTTCCCTCCTCATAGAGAGGATTTTCTTTTTCGTTCAGATCCTTGGAGCCACTCCCAGACAGCTGCACAGCACGACCTGCAGGCTCCAGAGCAGGCACAGGCTGCCCCAGCTGAGAGACAGGACAAACTCCCAGGCCAGTGGCGCTGCCAAAGAGAGAGACTGGTTATCCCGTCCTCAGAATGCAATGAAAAGCAGCTTGAAATAATTTTACAAAGGAAAAAAAAAATCAAGTATGTTCTCCCAGCCATTTTTTCTGATGTACTGACAAAACACTTACTGGCATATTTAAAAAGTAAGCTGTGCACCTGCATTTAAAATAAATGCTCTTTGATACTTGCAAGACCAAAGTTCTAATCTGCTACAGGAGAAAAAAATTCTTTAGGAATATAATGCTTTAGTACCATTGGTATGAACACAGCTAGTTTGCATCCAGAACATCCCAGGTAAGAAAGCCTATTCGTCCATTACAGAGCCACACCTGACACGAATAAACATTTAATGCTAAGTGGAATATTCCACTTTTGGTAGAGAGTGACTTCTTTAACACGATCCACAGAAACTTAATCACCGTAGGTGAGACAACCATATTACTTTCACATCCAGGCACATCTCAAGGTCTCCCAAGCACACCTTATCTAGTTATTTTTTACAGCATTATGCAGCATTATTCTCATGATTTAATCCTGCCTGAGATCATTAGGCACGATGGTACCGCGAGTAAGCAATTACGACAACGACCTGTGTTCTAGGGGACCTGGGCAGGCAAATGTCTGTGTCATCTATCAGAAGGCAATTTTCTAATTTAATTTAGAGCCTCTCTAGAAAAAGATAATTTACTTACCTGCTAGCTACAGAGTATGTCTTAAGAGAAAAAAAAAAAGCACAGAACACCAGTATTAGCTGTGTAAGACAATACAGAACAGGCAATATTGAATCAGACTCAGATGGCAAAAAAGTGAAAGAATTAGAGATAACAAAGAAAAGGGCATAGTCTTTGGGAGTACAGCATGTCAACAGAGGAGACAGATAAAGATTTAGGAAGTTCTCTCACTGCAGAGACCCACACCCTGGACTAGAGCACTTCAGCATCTCACGGTAACTTCAGTCGCCTGTGGGAACAGTAATTCAATGGAAATTCCCTATAGGATTTTTTTTTCTCAGATGTTTTGCTTGCTCAGGTGACAGCAAGATTGAGGACAGTTAAACAAGAAACTTATAAATTAAGACAAGGTGAAAAACTGAAGGTAAAGCAGCTTTTCTACACTGCAAGGACAGGCACATGAGCATCATGCCATAAGCAGGATACAGCACTGACCACAGAAAAGCGCAGGTCCAGTAACTGCAGAGTACCAGGCTGCTGCTTTTGAGCATGGGTGTTTTACTGAAACCACTTTCCTCCTTCCAGCACTTTTACTCCATAAACTCCTGTGGGAGGCAGACAGCTGCAAAATGGGAGGACAGGCATCTGAACATGCAGGTAGCGTCCCTTGGAGGCTGTGGTGGCACCACCCCCCACCCCGAGTCACTCAGTGCTTGGTGTAATTGTTCCCCTCCTGGGTCATACACCAACCTGGGGTGAGTCAGGAATGGATTGGGAAAGCATAAGCCTGGCTCCTGCTTTCCACTATGGTGGTGAAACCAAGTGTTAAGGCATCCCAATGTACACAGCTCCTGCTTTCCCTGTTACTGGGAACAACAGTAACAGTCCTTCACCTCCTGACACCCCAGCACATCTGTACTGGGGTCAGAGCCTGAAGGGGGATGATACACTTTGGTAACTAGTGTAACGCACCAGAATATTCCATCATCCCAGTCGGGCTGAGATGGAAAAGTACCTGACAAAAGTCAATTAAACTCAGACCTTATACATAGCGACTTTGAGACCCGCTGAGCTCTCCTGGGTGGTAGCGGGCTGTGTTCGGTGTCTTCCCTGGGCTGGGATGCCTCTCGTACAGCCTCCTGGGAGCCACGAGGTTTGAGGAGCATCTGCTGGCAAAGTCAAACAAAGGCCAGGGCAAAGTCCAACTTCTCGAAGCTCAATTACCACCCCCCCTTTCAGGAATGCTGATGCATTGTGAGTATTTACTCAAAGGTCACCAAAGGAACTTTTACCTATAGGCTGTCTCCTCTATCTACCTTTCTATCTATAGAGAGAAAGAAGAGAGAATTTTTAACTACAGGCTAGTTTCCCTACTTACATATTTCACTGGATCCAAGTATTTCCGTAGTGTTTGTGTGTTTATACACCAAAAAAAACAACAACAAAAAAACCAGCGGAGCAGCAACTTTAACTGTAAACAAAGAACCAAACCACTGCAGGTAAATGTGCCAGACTTCACTAAAGGCACCCTCCTTTGGTAAGGTCAAACATGAAGCACTGCTGGGGATGGTAAAACTCAACAGATGGACTCCTCTTCTTAGCATATGTGGATGGAGAGGTGTAACAGCAGCAGATATTAACTGTCATGTGTACTTAAAGAAAAAAAACAAAAGCCATAAACCATTCTGGCATACTTAAGAATCCAAGCTTCTTTCGTAAAAGCATACAGACTATACTCTGCACGTGACTGCTAAAACAAGTGCTAAAAATTTTACTATTAATTTCTTCAGAAAGACCTAAACACTACCCTTCCCTGCTGAAGCAGATTTCTGCACTAGTTTGAAAAGGGAAAAAAAAAAACCTGATGCTTAACTGTAAACACTTAACCTACATAAATATGGAAAGGAACAGAAGGGTGACTTCTCTTGTGTGTTCAACTCAGGAATTATTAATAAAAGAGCAGAACTCCAAAACTTACACTTTTGCAATTGTGCTCCACTCTCCACAAAACATAAAAAGCCTTAATCATTTATGACCTGAATTATTTACAACATGGATGAATTTTTGACTTAGGTGAATTTCAGCAGAAAAATCCAAAACATTTTACCCAGAGTAGGCTGTTAGGTCTTTTTTCCCTTCATATCACAGACACAGGAAAAAAAATATCCCATTTTTCAGGTAGGATGCCTACAAGACATTCATTGATCGATTCTTTTCATAGCTAGGTATCTCAGTTCTCTCTACCATGTCATCAAATATCCTACCCACCTAGTACAAGAGAGGAGCAGAAGATTAAATAATAAAAAATAATCCTGCAATTGGACATTGACAACATTTGAATATCGCTGAAGTCCACATATGAGTGCCTGGCCTACAGGTTTCGTTCCCAGCCCCCACTACCTTTCCCCCGCAGTCCCCTGGGAGGAATTGTTCTTACACAATTTCCAAGAACCATTAGCAAGCTCTTTCCCA
>NW_010121181.1:0-552 GCF_000699245.1 Pterocles gutturalis
CCTCCCGTTTCCACTGGGGACGTCCCAGAGAGCGGCCGTGGCGATGTCTGCGATGCCACAAACATCAGAAGATGCAGAAGATTAAAGCGAGTGAACCTCTGCCATCCCCCCAGTTGCTCTGTGAGTGCCAAGGCGTGAAAGCTCTGACTCCGGAGGTGCACATGGAAACGCTCCGCCAAGGGGAATTAATTGCAGGAGCACTGGCCCGTAGCATGAAGATTTTTTCGTTAAGGGCTCAGATGAAGCTTTTTGTTTCTTCCTCCGCTTGGTGAATCTCATTGTGATTAAATTAAAGGAATTCTCGTTAAAAAGTTAATATCCTTCTAAGACTGTTTGTTGTTTTTTTTTTCTCAGCTGCCTCTGGTCTCTTTAGAGCCTTTGCTGCCTTTTCCTAACGTTTTCCAGCTCTTCCTCCCTCTTCACGCTGCCCTCCCCCCCGTTTTCTGAGGCGAACTGGAAAGTCACAGTTGTGGTTGTGGCTGCAGGCGGTGAGTCATGGCGAGGATCCCGCTCGCAGCTCGTAAACAGGAGGGATCAACACCCGCTCCCCCC
>NW_010121182.1:0-1418 GCF_000699245.1 Pterocles gutturalis
ATATTTTATATAAATATATTATTAAGTTCACAGGATTTAAACACTAGAATTTTCTTGTCTGTCAATACTTTTACAGCATTTTAATCAGGCTATGTGAGTACTAACGCTTGGCTCTTGTTTTCATTTGTTAATAATGTAAGAAAATCTATACTGTAGAGAATTACAGCACTGATTTTGTCTTTTGCTGTAAGAGCAAGGGAAAAAGGATTATTTTGCTTGTCTGTTTGAAGATATTTGAGACATCTGTAGCACATACCTTAACCAAGTCCCATCATGTCAGTGGTGATAAGCAAGAGGTGTATTATCAAGTGTGGCCAGCAGGTCAAGGGGCAAGTTTCTTCCCTTCTGTTTGGCAGTTATGAGACTGCAGCTGGAATACTGTATTCAGTTTTGGACTCTCCTATACAAGAAACATATTGACAGAGTGGAGCAGATCCAACAGAGAACCACCAAGGTGATAAAGGGGCTGGGGCACACAAAAAGAAGCTGAGGGAGCAGGGTTAGGTCAGCCTTAAAAAGGCAAGGCAAGGGAAAGATTACCTTGATGAACTCTAAAGGGAGGGTGTAGGAAAGATGAAGCCAGACTTCTTGGATGTACATAGCAGAAGGCCTACAAACAACAGACATAAGCTGCAACATGAGAAATTCCAATTACATACGGGAAAAAAAATCTTCACACTGATGTCCCCCAGGAGATGAAGCTTGGCCTACGTGACCTCCATACAATCATTCTTTTATGAACTACATTTCAGTCATACAACAAGCATTTATCTAGTTACATAGCGGGAGGATAAAAACATCCAGCTCTTGATTATCTCCAAGAGGCAATGTAGCCTTTCTGTGCGGACACTTTTGACATGATTCATGTTTGTCTCCCTTGATAATACTGACTAAGTTTTGCAGATATTTTAATGTTGGCTTACAAGGCTATAAGATTATATATTAATATTATATGTTATTACTATATATATTAATCACAATATACCATAGTCATGCAGTACACATGGGATTCAACAAAAATAGGGTACATTGATTTGGCATTCCTTGCCTGGACTGGACTGGATTGAAAATGCAAAATCTGCTTTTTCAAGAATCTGAATATACAGTTTACATGTATGAGAGAATTACAAAAGATTTTGAATACAGTTATGAACCATCAAAGTAATTAATTTTAAGCAGTCAATGGGAATATTAACGTACTTTTTAAGTTATACATACATTTAATGCTAGTATACTCTGTAGGCCACTGGTGACTGAGCATGACGTATTCCCATCCCACTCCCAACACTAAAAAAAATTAGTCAGCATCCATCTGCACCACAGATCTGCAATGTAGCACAGAGATACTCAAGTCAGCTCAGCAGAACAGCAGAAGGGCCTACCTGAAATGGGACAGGGCTTCACATAGTTACCTTCCT
>NW_010121182.1:1432-4358 GCF_000699245.1 Pterocles gutturalis
AATACATTTTTCTGGATAGAACCTGTCTAAAAGCCGATCAATTCAAGCTATACTTGTGAGACCATAATTTCCACTGTAGCTTATGCGACTTGGAGAGGTTTGTTGAGCATTAGCAGATGTTGTTGCTTACCTTTGAGTCAACAGTAACCCCAATTCCAGCTACTCTTTTTCTCACAAAATGTCCAGCCAAGCTGTTGTACCACTCCAACTGTAGAGATATGCCACCTTGTGACTAATAGCCAGGATAAACGAAATGGTTGCTACCAAGTTAGCATCCTGCAGGTCTAATATCTGATTGCATCTTGCATGTTACTCTCACCAAATTTTCCCTGTTGCAACAGAAAGAGATTAGAGTATTTTATTAATTTTAACCTGGAAATCTGCTGACATAGTGAAAATGGTTTCGAGTGAGAATTGGGTTTGCTTCCAAGTGATGATGTTTTTGCTCCTATACTCAAAACCATCAGCTGTTATCTCAGGAAGAAGGTAATTTTGTCAGTACCATTCATTTAATTTAATAAATTAAAAAAAACCAAACCAACAAACTGACCAAAGAATACATCCTAAACCAAACCAAAAAAAACCACTGCTGGTAAAAGTTGTTACTCTTTTCCAGAAAGATGGCTGTTACAGATTTTTTGGTATATTCTTTGTACTGAAGGCAAAGCATGAAGTGAACTTTATAAGCAAAATAAGTTTTAAAGGAACTTCAGGAATAGTCTATACTGTGTCACTGTACACCAATACTGAACTCCAAGATTAGATAATTCACAACAGTTAAGAGTCAGAGTTTTATCAGCTAAAATATAAGATACAGAAGAATCAAGAAAACATCCTTTCTCTGACATAACCACTCAAGCAAAATCCTATACAGAGATTCAACTCATTCTGGCAAGTGTCCTTAAGATATACTGTTCGGTGACATTTAAAAAATGTCAGAAATGTGTGTTGCTGATAGAAGCTGCATCTCTGCCAATAAATTCTGCTTTCTTCTGCCCTACAAGCAAAGGTATTTTAATGTGGACTAACTCCCGCTGACCAACTCCAGCATGCCTTTTCACACTGCAACCATTCTATCTTATTTACAGACTTTGGCATTTCCTCTATTCCCTGCAAGATTCACTTGTGTCTGTAAGGTAATCAACAGTCACACTGATCCAAAACTTCCTGTAACTGAACCTGAAAGGTAGGGGTAAATTTGAAATACCTGATTTGTACTTCATGATAATTATCTTTTCACTCATTAAAAAACCCAGGCATTTAAAGGTGGTACAGATTATGTAGATATGACTTCACAATACATCAGAAATATTTAGCAATATTAAATGCTAGTAGTACATACATAAGATGAAGCATAATTCTGAGCATTTCTTATGAAAGTTTCTCAATTCTTATTACCTACAGGAAAAGAAATTTTCCTGTGATAAAATGTTGTAACAAATAAAAAAAATATTCCCAAGGATCCAGAAAAACAGCAACTTTTTCCTGACTATTAATAATACTGTATGTATAGTGAATCGCTCACTGGAATTACGGTGATGGCTATTGCTGTTTACTCTTTTGCAAGATAATAGATTTCACTCATCACAGTTACATTCCAGTCACAGAAACACACTAGCAATTGAATCTTTCATTTCAAAATGAACAGAGACACGTGAAAATTGGCTTTTCCCTGTAAAACTTGAACTGATCAACTCAAAAGAGGCAAGCTGTGCACTGGAAGATGCCAGTTTGAATGAGGTCTCCTCTAGGGAGACTCTTGTATGCCTGTTCATGAACCAGACAGAATGAAATCTTGGGGAAATCCTTCATGAACACACAGCTCTGAGTACCATTACCAAACAAATTCAAGCATTTACTTGAATCTGATGATCGAACTACCCTCGTAAGTAGTAGGTGTTTCCTCCATTCCAGCCACAAGACAGTATTACTCTAAAGACAAACAATTCTTCCTCTCCTAAGTTATCACCTTTAACCTTCTCAAGCAACTATGGTCCACTATCAAATGTGTTTGCTATAATAATTTAATGTTAAGTTACACCCTGCTTTGATGACATGCACTGATGCGTAATAGTTGTCAAACTGGATCTGTTAAGTAGGTTACTAGATGCACTTATCATCAGTTCCTTGATGGATTATCTTGTTAAGGAAGCCATTATAAAATCGCTCTGATGGGGAATACAAATTACATTCACATAGAAAGGCCAAACTTTGGTCTGATTAGAGTAAATGGCATAGGACTTTTGCTGAGTGCATTCATATGTGTAATTAAAATTAACACCCAGAAGGTTCCCTGATTCAATGAAAAAATTAAGTGAGGGAAAAACACCTACTGTTCATAGGCAAATGTAAAAATTAGGTTGAATATCTTTGGGTTTGAGACGCAGGACATCTTCTAAGACCAATTAAGCAGTTTCCTATTTCTAGAGACTTAATACCTTGACAAGTTGTCCCCTAAACCAGTTCCCTTTTATCACTCCATCATTGGTCAAGACTAGCCAAAAACCTAAAGCAAATAAGAAATTATATGCAAAACTTGTGAAGTTATAGAGAAGAAACTTCTATTGCTTGCCAGTCAGGCTTGTTCCTTGTTGTTACACCATCAAGTACAATTTTAACAAACTATGCCTATACGAAGAGCCTAATGAATGTGGCTGATAAGCTACCTAATTTTTGGGACAACAGGAGGAACATCAACTCTCACTGAAACCATAAAATTGGCCTTTGAAAAGTATATCATATCAGATTGTAGTCTCCTACATGTTTCTGAGAACAAAATCGTCTGTTCCTAAAGAATTCTCAGTTCTACAGAAGAGAAAACCGTGGGTTGACTTAAAAAGAAGACAGAAATAACTGAGGCTCTCTTTCATACCAGAAATATTGTATATTGGACTGAATCAAAACCTATAAATTTTCTCCTCTTTCC
>NW_010121182.1:4389-17423 GCF_000699245.1 Pterocles gutturalis
TCTTGAAAAGTCATCAATTAATGAAGAATCAATTGTTCATTGACTGCTGGGACAGACTTTCCTTTGGGAAAGAAAACAAGCAAAGAAAACAAAACCTTGAGTTGCAAAATTAGCACACCAACTTCAAAGGAACACTTGCTCCTGGCATGGAGCTGGCAGATACTCCCTCAGCTAGCATCTTGAGATCTCAGAGCCATGACACCTCCCCTGGCATTTCCCAATGCAGAATTCACTCACAGAAGAGAAACTAGGCCCTGTATTTTCAGTTAGGTTAGCACTTATTACAGGGTCCTCTCTGTTCTTCCAATGAACAATGTCACACGTTTATAGCTACCTATTTGTACAATAATGTACACACCTTTGTATTCTTCCTCTATTGTCAAACGAATACTTCTCTGGACTTAGCTTTGCATTTTAATTTAATATAAAATTACATGTAATTACTTTCTGTAATAAATTTTAATTTGGAGTACTGATGAGGATAAAGGCTTCTGGCAAGATCTGGCTCTTACAACTGGCCTGAACAGCTTTCAAAAGCTATCTTGTGAGTTAGCATACTTGGGCCTACTTTCAAACAGAATTCGTACTACTTACATAGCTTTTTGATCACAGTTTCAAAGTCTTTGTCTTTGAAATCAAGTTGCAATGTCATCAGTAAATCTAGGGTGGATTTCTTCTTGTGTTTTATGTCTGCTTCTTCATTTGAGGATTTTGAATCTTCTTGTTACATACAAGGCAAAAATTTTGGTTAAGCAGTATCTCCTGGCTTAATCAGTACAGGCATTCTTTTTTTCTATATGATTGTTACTGAATTAACCATATTTCAAAAATTTATTTTAACATATTTTAGTTATGTTTTGCACTTGATATAATAAATAATATTGGATAATATGCTACATGATAAGGATTAATAAACCAAAATGAAATAGTTTCTTCTTTCTCTGGTTAATTTTAAAATGCCCATTACATGGAACTGGATCTACAATGTGAATATGAAAGTCATCTATCAGGTCTTCACATTATTGACAAAGAAAGTCAAAGTAGTACACATGCTGCTACAATATCTAACTGATCACAGGACAATTTAGGCTATCCAGAAATAAAGGGATTGATTGGATTATCTAGTAATCTCTGATTTAAGAAACAGAGATTCCACTTACTTACCAAAGTAATGGACAAGGAGTCCACTACTTTGGGGGAGGAGTACCACCGATCTAGCCCCTGTGAGAAACTGCTGGAAGTTTCCCCAGCTTCAGGCTGGACCCACCCCAGGCCAGGGCTGAGCCAATTGGTGCCTCTGCGAATGACAGATTTAAGAGAGGGCACAGAAGGTGGGGTGGGCTTCTGCTGTACTGATCTGCTGTAGCCCAAGCCTCCGCCATGGCTCGCCGAGAGTCCGTTTCCTCGGGAGCCAATGAAAACCTGTGACGGAGAGAGAAGCAGAATTTGAGAGAGACAACTGCGCAGACACTCCAGCCAGAAAAGAGAAGCAAGAGGAAGGAGGTGCCCCCAGAATTTCCCCTGCAGCGTGGTTGAAGACTCATGGTGATGCACGGTTTGTCCCTTGGTGCGGCCCATGAGAAGATGTAGCCGTGGAGGACTCCACATTGGATTTTTTGGAGAAGACCCACGCCAGAGCTGAGCAGTCGTTGGGGGACTGTGGCCCTGTGTGGAAAGGACTCATGTTGGAGCAGTTTGAGAAGAACTCTTCTGTGAGAAGAGCAGGAGCAGGGAAAGACTGTGAGGAGCCCTCCCCTGAGGAGGAAGGAGCAGCGGACTGACTGCACCCCCCATTCCCTGCCCCCCTGTGCCGCCAGGGGAGAGAAGGTACAGAACAAAGCCTTTGGGCTTTGGGAAGAGGGGAGGGGGAGAAGTGCCTTTTAAAGATGTAGTTCTCTCTCTCATTATCTTGCTTCTTGCTGTAAATAGTTAATAAATTCGATTTGGTTTTTTCGTGTTTTCCCAAGTCCTGTCAGTTTCTTGCCTGTGACCCTAAGTGGTGAGTGAAACCCTCCCTGTCCTTACCTCAGCCCAAGGTTTTCAAACAAAAGACTGGCCTTTTAAACTACCACAAGACATCAGTAGAGTAGTCAAAAGCCCTAAATACTGTCATCTCACTGTGTTACCTACTTAAAAACTCATAAGGGAGGGGCAATTGTCTGGTTTCCCCGCTGTAGTACCCAACAGTGTTCAGCAGTACACCGATTTCTCTGTAGTCTGCCTTTCCAAGGACTACAAACACACAGCAGTTGCATTTCACAGCTGTTTGTTTTTTGAAATAGTTGTCTTTACACCCTCCTAGCTCACTTTGGCAAAGGAATCTCTCGAGTCTTTCTTAATTTTCCTCCTCTTGAGGAGGCAAATTAGACTGCCTTGGTCTGGGGTTGCTGCAGCCTGGCAGGGCCGAGCTGTTGCTGCAGGATACTGCCCGCTCTGCAGGCACCCGCTCCGGCAGACCATTAAAGCCTTCCCTGCCGGGAGCAGGCCGGGTTTGCTGTGGGAGAGAAGCTCCAAGTAAGTCACCCTCGCCTCCTTTCTTGCACCTCAAGGGAACAGGCAAGTCCCCCCTCTCATTCCCTGGGTGTTGCCGCGTGGGACACCGCTCTCACGGGTGCTTCTGTACCACAAACTCGACCTTAAACTTGGCGCAGACTAACAACGCTCTGACCTCCTCTGCTGGAAACCGCTGTTCCTGCAGGCTGCCCGTCAGGGGCGGCAGAGCGGGAGTAGCGGCACTACCCCGCCGTTTTTACCGTGGGTTTGAAAACTAATGTAAAACACCCCTTTCCCTGAGAGGCTGTCAGCGCTCCTCTCACCAGCGTGGGACCGCCACACTTCCAGGGGTGGCCCGACAGCGGGGGCCCCTCAGGGAGAAGGCCCGGACTCTCACTCCGTGCTTGGCGACGGCTCCAGGCCCCTCCTGCGGGATGTTCTCACCCCCTCTCTCGCTGCCGCCCAGCCCTGCCCCGCCGGCCGCGTCCCCCGTGAGGAGAGAGCGGCATGGCGGACCCACCCCGCCTGCAGCGCTGAGGCGGGGAGAGGCCTCCAGAGCCCCCGGCCCCGCTGGCGGGAAGCACGTTCGTCATGTCGGGACATGAACTTCACCTGGTGAAACTACCTGCCCGTAAGGCTGAGAGGGGTGAAATAGGCACCATGGGAACATAAACAAAACCAGAAAGGTAAAATGGAGCTTGTTTCGTTGTTCAGACATGAGGATAGCTTTCTGTGGCTGTAATGAAAGCTGTGAAGTTTTTTGGGAGAAGTACTGTGTTTGATATACAATGGTGAGTGGATTTTTCATTAAATTTTGAGGTTTTAGTACAAGCATGTTTTAAAGTATCACCTTTTGTATACTCAGAACTACAGACCAAAAGGAGAGGTGGGAGCCATGGGTCTTAAATAATCAGTTTTCTACTTAAAAGCAGTACTTTTGGGAAAGTAAGCTGTTTTATACATGAGCTGGGTTTATTTTTGTATATGGTAGAGTTCTCATCCCATTTTAACAAAGAAAGAAGAAAAATCAGTATGAAGGTAAAATAAATTGGCTAGAAATATTCCCTGAAGCCAGATACTGAGATGGACGATGACAGGCCATGTCTTTCGGCAGAAGGTCTAAGCACGGGTAATTAGCAACAAGAAATACTGACTCAGCATGCACGCCATCTCATTAGCATTTTGCATAATTTTCTACATTTAAATTTCAAATGTTAGGGAGACGTTTACACATAGTAGAAAATCTTGTGTCTTTCCTCACATAAGCCCTTGTTTTCCTTTTCCTCCTCTTGATAATGAGGTTTGTGTAGGTATCATCACTGATGGGGCTGTTCTCTGCTTGCCAAAAATGTGAAATCTCATTAGCAGTGATGGAAATCGAGTTTATGCATCAGAAAGAGAAAAGATCATTAGTAATTTAATCACTGTGATTAATCCTGAGCAGAAACATTGATAGCTTTTTTCTTTTAACCAGAGGGTATATTGTATCTTTTGTATTACTCCAGAAATAACAGAAAGTATGTTCTATTTTATGAGGATCAGAATCATAGTATTTAGATATCTAAAAGCCCTTTACCTCATGCTTTTTGTGCCACTGATAATGCAGATTTGTTCATTACTAGATACTTTTCCCAGTCTAGTGCTTAAGTCTTCCAGGAACTATTCTTGATTTTCAGTTGAAGCATTTTATGGTTTTGCTTCTTAGCTTTATTGGTGGTTTTTGCAATAATTTTTGTCTTAAGTAGTTATTTTCCTCCTTGTACTAAGAAATGTGTATCTCATTTATCTTTTCAATAAATCAGAATTTTATTCTGCAGGATTCTTCAATGCTAGCTTGATCTCTGAAAAAAAGTTCATAGGAGTGGTTTTCAAAGACACAGCTGCAAGTTATGTGCACAGCCAAACTAGTTTAATTGTATATGCAGTCAATGGTGAGTGACCATGGGAATGATCAGCTTGCAGTTACAAATGACCTTTGAAAAGGAGGTCTTTTTTCTCACCTTGTATGACCTTCTAACAATTATATGTATAGGAGATGTTAGAACAACGTAGATATGTGGTACATTCATAGATGACCAGGGGTTCGTGTGGAAATAAAAGAAAAAAAGGTCTGTAATATGTAATTAAAGACTATGTCATTATAAAACAGGCTGGCCTTCCAGTACTTAAAAGAGGCCTACAGAGGAGATGGGGAAGCACTCTTTATCAGGGAGTGTAGGGATAGGACAAGAGGTAACAGATTTAAGCTGAAAGAGGGTAGATTTAGAATAGATATTAGGAATATATTTTTTACTGTGAGGGCAGTGAGGCACTGGAACAGGTTGCCCAGGGAAGCTGTGGATGCCCCATCCCTGGAGGTGTTCAAGGCCAGGCTGGATGAGGCTTTGAGCAACCTGGTCTAGTGGAAGGTATACCTGCCCATGGCAGGGTGTTGGAAATAAATGATCTTTAAGGTCTCTTCCAACCCAAATCATTCTATGATTCTCTGATTCTATAAGAAGTCCCCTGTATCCCAACCTTAAGGATGGTCACAGAATTATTCCCATCTCCCACTGGTATCCTTACTTAGCCTCAGATCCACCTCTCATCTCCTTTCTGCTCTCTAATGATACCCAAGTCTGTTTTCTGGATCAGCTCTAGTGAGAGGCCGCTTAGAGACCTGCTGCCTCCCACTGTGCCTTCCGTTATCCTTGCTTGTTTCCTTCCATGCGCTTTTGTATATATCCTTTTATTTTCTTCAGGGTCATGTACTTACAGAGGCCATTCTTCCGTAAGTAGGGACCTGTCCTACATGCCTGCTTGTCCTACGGATGACTGTAAGGCATCAGTTATACTCTGTTATTACTTAGAAAGCTGCATTCTCTGTCTGCGGTGTCAATTTCACCTTGTTGTCTTTGGATTATTGGTTGTTACGGGACAGAATACATGCAGCAGATGTCCTATTGAAAACTATCTGTAATTATCTGTTCTACCTTTTACTTAGCCTCTTTGTGTTTAACATCAGTTTTTAATCTACTTTCCCTCCCCTGGTAGATCTCCAAGTCCTTACAGAATTACAGAATACCACTGGATTTTGGCATTCTATTCATTGCTGAGAACCCACTGACAATCATCAAGGAGTTAAAGAAAATAATCTGGAAGCTCAGGTCAGTTACCCTCTGCACTGCAGTCCTTCAGAACATCCCTGCGCTTCTATCAGCAGACACAGATCAACCCACACATCATCGTGGTTTATTGTGTTACATACCCTCCTTTTTGTCGTAGTCCATAGTGTGTGGTGAAGGACCTGTTACGAGGACTTCAGGTACAGAGGGACAGCCCTCATCAGAAGCAGGACAGTGCTGTATGGCTGGAGGAAATTGTTCTTCAAGAGTCACAAGTAGTTACTGATGGCTAGAAAATAATTTGAGGAAGGATCTGGATATGATGACCTGATTTTATAAAAAAAAGTTGGGTAGGATTAAAATATTATTTTTAGGAGTAGCTCTGTAAATCTAAGCTGGAGAAGAGCTGAGTTTTAGTCAACAATATTTTTTTCAGGACAAATAAATTGAGGGATCTAGATGCTCTGTCACAACATCCTTTCTAAAAGTAATGTATGTGGGATCATACTTCATGCCAGTATGTATTTCTCTCTAAAAGCTCATTCAGCACTGGCTTATTCTAATATAAAAATGATCTGTTTCTTCTAACAATGTGTTCAGTTTATCTTGCAGAAATACAATTTATTACACCATTTCAAAGACTGTGATTCTTAAATTCTGTAATGTTGGACATGGGAAATCTGCAGCTTTTTTACAAAACTATAAAATACGAAGGCTAAGGCTTTTTTGGTGTGTTTGTACTTCTCTAGTGGCTGCGTGTACATTTCAATACAACAAAGAACTTAAAAGTTTTAGAGGAACAGATCCCTGTCTTCTGGTGAAGAGTATTGACTCTCAGGAGATACGGACTGTACAAGGTACACACTGCAGTGCAAAGGTCAGATACTTATGTTCTGATAGTGGCTTGTTTCACTGTTTTCTGTTTGTGGTACAGTGTTGTAAAACAGGGCTCATTACAGTAATATAAATCAAACAGTATTTTTGCTGGCCCCCAGTCTTTTCTGGATCCCACAGTGAGGATGCACTGTGAGGTCAAAAACAACTGAAACTGTGATCCAAGGGAAAACAAAGCTGAATATCAAAGGAAAGAAACAAAACAGAAGTGAAGAAAGGAAGAGACTAAGCACACAGTAGGCAGCTTCTTTTAGAAGTAATTATAATGGACTGAAACTCATTTCTTATAAGCCACTTGAAAGCTGTTTGATAACTATAAAAATATTTATAGGCCAAGTTGACTTCCTTTGCTTATTCCTAGGAGACTGTAGACAGTGTATTCTTTAAGCAGCTTTGTCTGCTTGCTAGAAACCTCATCTTTTGCCTGTTTTCTAATTTCTCTACTAAAAGACCTCAACCTGATCAAGAGCCTGTTTCTGCAAGTACTACGAAGTAATTGAAAGAGTATTCACAGTAATATACTCTTTCTGACTTAATTTTCCAGTAGGATGGAAGCATTGTAGATGATTATTTTTCTGCTTGCAGGCACAGTTGCTGCAGGCGCTTTCATCAAATTCAGACTATTGCTGTAAGTATCATTTTACAGTATGGGATATTAATTGTGGTATTCATTCTGGATGCACAAAATTGCCGTTGCATGAAAATATTAAGTATATTTGCATACATTAAATGTATTCAAGTAAGCAAGTCAAGGTGGATAAAACTAGGTTCCTAAATGCACAATCTCTGCAGTCCTATGTACTTGTCAATCTTACCAACTCAGAGATTTGTAGGTGGTCTGCTCCTACTAAGAGTATGGCTGTTTTTATCTCAATTTTTCAATGGTTTCACTGGAACCTGTTTTTTATGTAAGACTTTTAGTGGTCAGATGTATTCCACCTGTCTTTGGTCACTTAGGAAATGTCCATCAAGGATCATAGTTGTTTAAGGTCCCTGTGTAGCCAACAGGAAGAAATTGTTATCTCTGTATGGCAATAAATTATCTTTGCTGTTGTAAAGTTGCTCTGGGGAAATGCCTTTCTATGGTGCACAGATTTAGATACTACAGTGAGATTTGAAAATGGTATGAAATGCTTAAATGTTCTTTTACTTTAAATGTCTTGGCCCATGTGTCTGCTTAGGTTTAGGCATAAAATACTTGCCTCTTGATATTTGAAATGTAAATAACTTGAAATAACATAGTCCTATGTAAATGTCTCATGCTTTAAAGGTCATTAATTAAGAGTTATGGCTATAATCCCTGAAATTGCTGGAAGGAAGCTAATTTATTGCCAAAATTATTGCCCAGCTGTCTGACATTTTTATTAAATTTCTGCTTTTCTTCTGTAATTATTTGGTTTCTGTTCCAGACTTCCTCCTCCTTATTTAACATTGCCTTATGAACAAAACATCATTAGTGTACCTCACATCAATTATACATGAGGCTAATGAAGCATTAGACACTGCTTAGACTTCTGTTCAAGTTGTAATGTAGAGGCCAGGGTGAAAAGTTAATTTATTATTTACAAGATGATCCCCTTTAGTAAGAATTAGCATGAAGTAAGGAAAGAGTATGTAGGTGGAAATTACAGAACCATTTCATAACTTTCTAGATAAAAAAAATCCATGTGCCATGAGTTAGAACTCCAGATGGAAGCACATAGAAAGGCAAGCATTTTGTTCTGGACTCATCATTGCCAATTGTGATTCAGCTTTTATTTCTAAATTTTAGTGGTCATCATCACTCCAGACACGGGTGGTGGTCATCTTTGAGAAAAAAAAAAACAAGTATTAGTCATGGTTGTCATGTAGGTTGACACTATCTAAGAAAACTGCCTTTCCACAGTGAAGTGTCATGCAATTCTTGCTGTGAACCCGCCTCTGTAGCAATATGTAGCAAAGCAATCAGCTGAATCCCAAAGCCTTAACAGTCCCTTAAAACATGCAACTGTTGCAGTCATGAGGATTTCTGTGTACTTCATCTATAGGTTTGAATTTCTCTGAGGAAACTGGTTTTATTTTAAGCTGTAACATTTTATCAGCTCTTGGGATGATGTAATGAGATTTTAATTTATTGTTGTCTTTTATTGTTGGTGTATGGTTTTGCTAATCGAGGTTGTAACACAACTGCGTGTGTACTTCATGGGTTTTAGTCTTAAGTTTATTTTGCTCTTGACCGTACTTTTTGAAGAGCAACAGACAATCTCATAAAGGCAAATGCGTTTCTTTGCAGCACTTTCGGTCTGTCTCTATTTAGTACTTCCAGTGTCAGGAAATGTGTGTCTTCTTGCACATAACAAAAAACGTCATAAAGGCCAGACATCAGTATGGAGGAGTGATCTCATGAATCCTTCAGGAAAAGCACCTGGTTCATATTATTCCACAAGGATAAATCACCCTCAGATCATAAAACAATAGAGCGCCCTACAAATGAAGTCCCTGATTTTCTTCCTAGTGGATGATAAAGCATTTTTTTCAGTAATCTTGAATTAGTTCATAGAGAGACGTAGAAGACCAGAATCAAAATAATGAGTTATTAATAAATTGGATATGTTAAATGCATTGTGTCAGCCAGCATTTAAAGTAAATGACTTATTTTATATACGGAACATGTTTTAACAGCCTCCTCCTGCAGCTAAGAAATCCATTAAACTCCTCAGCGTATAATCAATTGGATCACTTGCTTACTGAAACATTTGTATTTCTAATAAAGAGTAATTGGACAATGCAATAGGATAGAAATGTAAAAATAAATTTTATTTTTATATTGTCTTTTTATATTGTACTATGAATTTATTAAAATGATTTTACAGACATGTAATTTCTTAAAGCATTATTTAACTTTAAAAGCTTCAAGCGTGCCTATGATTAAAAGTGATGAATTGTTCTTTCACAGTAGCAAACTATAAAAAGACCCCTCAGCTACATCTGTAATGCAGATGCTGTAATGAAAACAGGAAACAATGAGTGAAGTGCTGGAGAGACAGGCTGAAAGCCACATCCATTAAGGGCTTTTGGAATCAAAAAAAGGATGCTTCAAAACCATTAGTACTAAGACTCAAAAAATATTGTAGGAGTGAGAGGGAAAGTGGTTGAGAAGGACAGTGGGAACAGTGCAAACAGGAGCCCACAAGCTCACTTCTGTGTTTTACATAAAGTAAAGCTGTTAATCTGGAACTGAATGATGACAGAACACTTTTGCTTTAAGTAGTTGTCATATATCCTGGGGAGAACTGCAGTCTCAAAGGTCTGTGTTTATCTATCCGTATATAATGTCCCCCTTAACACAATACCTCATTTATTGTCATTGCTTTACGAGACCTTGTGTGTGAATGACAGAATTAAGATAAACAGATAAGAGATAATTATAAACAGATGTGTGTCACATGGCGGTTTGCACCCACATTGGTTTTCAAAGACATAAATAAATTTATTTAAAACTGCTCTGTGCTGATAGGGCATCAGTTAGGCCTCAGTTTCTTTGTTTTGGAATAGCCAAGGGGCTTTTAGTGTGTGTGATCTACTTACATATTTTGCAATGTATAGGTGTGTTAACATACATTATCAACTGATTAAGGTAGTGAGGCAAGTCAAAAAAAAAAAAACAAAACCAAAACCAAATCATAAAAAGATCCAGATTCTGTTCTCATTTACACTTGTATAATCAAAATTGTTTGATGTAATTTAGGACTCACTCTGCTGCCTGGAAAAAAATGGCCAACAAACTGTACTTAAAAGCCAAATATAGTCTGATTTTGTGAGAAATAGTATTTTAAACAATAGACCAATATCAAGTAAAAAATAGAGCAGTGCTATCACATTATGTCTCATAGCTACAGAAACTAGCTTGTTAGATGTGCAGTCTTAGGGAAAGTGAATTTTCATCTGTCTCCATTTTTTGTAACACAAATAGAACTGTCTCTAGCTTCGATTTTTTAATTTAGTTATTTGAAGTTAGTTTTATAAGGATTTGTAGTGTTATAATGTAAAAACAGTGTTATTATAAAGTTCTAAATTATATCTTGAATTGCATTTCCACTCTTGCTTAGACTTACAATTTCTTAGGTCACAGCATGATCCATATGGATTGTCTGACTCCGCACCATAACTTTAGAACAGAAACTCTTATTCCCTTTCCTGTAAGGTAAGCAGACTTCACATCGGGACTGGGTGTAACACCAACAAGCTCACCTTTTCTCCGAGGAAGATATTTTTCCCATGGATACAAATCCTAAATGGTAATTTTACTAATATTCATTTATATTTTGCTCCACTTCATTTTGATGTAACATGGTTACAATTTTAGGAATAGAACCTGACTAAACAAGCACTGCCTGACTGAAAAAAAACAAGGTAGGCTGCTTTATAGTGGACTGCGCTGTTTATAAACACAATGCAATCCAGTTCTGCTTGAAATCACATTTGCAATTATTTCCCTTTTCAGAATGCTTTTCTTCGGAGCACAGCATAAGGCTGCACAGAGGATTGCTAAAATAATGCACATACTTTATACTGAAAGCTGAAAAAGTTATTACAAAGTGATGCTTATTTTTAGCACTTATCACTAGGAATTTTCATCTTTAACGTGTTTTGAAAACATTTGCTTAAATACGTTTTGCAGTCTCCCTGGAAACAGTGGTAGAACTATCTCTCTATCCAAGACCATTTGCTTTACTTCTAACACCCAAACACAGAAGCACTGCTTAGGAACGGGTGTTAGAAGGGGAGGCTTTGTTGCAATCAGTATCCATTTTAGAGAAGGTGAAGCCTAATGACAGTGCCTATCTGAAGCATTAGTTCTAAGGCCTAAAGAACCATGTAATTAATCTTGGCTTTTGCTTAACTGAAGTCTGTGTCTATACTGCTAAATAAGAAAGGAAGCATGCTCGAGGGCCACACGTCAAGCAAGCTGGATCCCCAGTTCTCCATTCTGCTTGACAATAATTTCATTTCTAAAAGGGACAGTGGATAGCACTGCATGAGGTTTGGCTCCTCCCAGCTGCATACTGTCCCAACAGGCTTTATGTCCTTGAACAGTCCCAGATAACCTCATGTTACACCCCATTCATTCAACAGAATATTCAGTGTCATCCTAAAACAACAACTGCAGATTGGTCTGCAACAGAAAGGTATTTCAGAAGCTGATTAAAAATCTCCTACAAAGAAACTGTGACCTATGGTGATAAATGTACATGGTACCCAAAAGAGCCCCAGATGTGGATCCATCCTTGGTTTTGGTCTGTAAGCGCAGTCAGATAGTCTGCTAGACAAAAAGGAACTACAAAGCAATGTGAAGACAAACATAATGACAGACACTAATGAGGTTGGTTAGATATTGCTTCAATTTTTATGTATGATTAGAGTAACTGACTTATTTTCTGAACATTAATTGAATAAGCTGATGTTATTTTCCCATTAAAGATTTGCGTCATGTAAGAGTTATTTCAGATATCTTGGCAAACTCCACGGAATGAAGATGTTGAAAGAAGAGTACTGGTTTAGTCCTGAAGTGCCAAACACTTGAACACAAGGTGAGCACTCCAAGAGTCTCTCCTCCATGAAAGCATTTGGTTTGGAGATTGCCCCTGGGAACTACTCATTTGAGAAAAGACTGTCCTGTTGACAAGTGTCATCTACAACTTCCATGGCATGTGAGGGGGCTGGAAGCAGGGCTGGAGACTGGAGGACTGAAACTGTAACTCTCTATCGAACAATGATTGTGTTGATAAAATTTAGTCTTACCTTGCTGGTAAGAAGTTATCCTCAAAGAACAGGATGGTGGAGGTGGCAGATACGTTGTGGAATGTGCATACCACAAGCTTCAGCTATCGTACAACTATGTAATTTCAGATTGTCCTCTGGCTGACTGACTGTATGCACATTTAATTATTGATGGGCCAAAATCCAACAGCAGTGTTCAGTTAAAGGTAAGCTCAGGGGTACAATGACTGGAAAGTTTCTGGAAATTCCAGGTAAGTCATGAGAGATGAAGTACAACTACTTTATTGTTTATTTTACTGTAGTCTGAACTCTGTATGGAGTACTTCTGAATAGAGTTTCCAAAGCCATCATTCTCTCTGCAGTGGCCATAGAGACCTGAGGAACACATACAACTAAATTGTTTGTCTTCTAGAAAGAAAAATCTATCTCTATGGGAAATCTGAAGAACTCTCTATCACAGATGTAGGTAGTTTGGGGAAAGTATATGTGGAGGCAAAGCTGTTTTTCATATGGAAGCCTTAACATCTTTGTTGACAATCTAACAGATCCTTGTCTAGTTGGAAAAAAAAAATCACATAAAAGCAGGAATCTACTCTCCATTTGCTGAGGTTATATGCTGTAAAAAATGCTAAAATCATTAATAAAAAATGGGAAGCATAATTCCATGGGTTGATATGAGGGACTGGTGAGAACTGAAAAGAGTAAAGTCTTATGGTGGAATTAGATTTTTTTTTTCAGATGAATGTATTTTAAGTAGATTCTTCAATTATATATAAATATATA
>NW_010121183.1:0-534 GCF_000699245.1 Pterocles gutturalis
AAAAAAATAAAAAAAATTAAAAAAAAAAATTACAAATGAATTCATTCTCAACTTTTGCCAGTGCTGGGAAGAGCCCAGCCCATTTAATCATGGCAACACCTGCCCTGCTAACTCTTGCAGGGGCCGGGAGGTGACAGTGCCTGCAAGCGGGGACAAAGCCACCCCAGCAGCATCTGCACTGGCTTTTAGCAGAGCTACTGAAAAAATCAGGGATGGCAAATATTTTCCAAGTGATGGGAAAATGCTCGCTGGCAGGAGACGGCGGCTTCATCAGAAGGTTGTGAATGGCCATGATTACAGCATCCTCCCGGGAAGGCAGGCCAGCGAGCGAGGGGCTCTGCACCCAGCCGCTGCGGGGTACGTGTGCCCAGCAGGGAGTGGCAACAGGTCAGGCAACAGCTTAAAAAAAAAAATAAAGAAAGAAGGGAGCAGTCCCCAGAAAGCTACCTCCCAAGGAGCATCCTCTGCATCCCAAACCCAGGGGGATTTGGGGGTGAGGTGACAACCCACAAACCCCCCAGCCCGGCCGGTGCC
>NW_010121183.1:608-1189 GCF_000699245.1 Pterocles gutturalis
GTTTCTCCTGATTTTCAGGGAAATGGGGAGCTCCAACGTCCTCTCCCCTTGGACTTGCCTCATTTCGCACAATTGAGCCACTTATCTTTCTGCCATCACACACAAACCATCTCCCCAGGTGGGACCCCATCCCCAAAAAGCCCCGCTGGAGTCCCCAGCCCCGTCACAGCGCGTCCCACCCCAGGAGCAGCCGCCTCCCTCCCTCCCCAGGGGCTGCTCGTTAGCAGAGCCATGTATTTAATAATAAAAGACTCTGATTAAATTAGTGTGAGTGGCCTTTTCCAGATGGATGGGATGCTCGTATGGCAGCAGCGCCGGGCGCCACGCGGGAGGGGAACACGCCAGCAGCTTGCCTATTCCTCCACGCACCCGTCGCGGGCTATTTCAGCCAGGCAATTGCGGGAGCCAAGAAAAAAATAAAAATCAGGTTATGCCATGTAAGCCCCCCTTCCCTCACCCATCACCTCCTGGGATGAGGCCACATCCTGCTGCCCACCTCCCTGTTAGAGCCTGGGGGGCTACGGGCAGGGACGGAGCTGGGATGTGCTGCTGCAGCATCAGGGATGCTCTGCAGGGACACG
>NW_010121183.1:1272-2448 GCF_000699245.1 Pterocles gutturalis
TTAAAAAAAAAAAAAAAAAAAAAAAACCAGGTTTCTAAAAATTGCTGAGCAATCCCCAGCCAGGGGGTTGCTGCCGCCCGATGCCCTGCCTCAGTTTCCCCCAGCGACGCAGCAGGGCTGAGCCCCGGGGGCGGCAGCAGACGCACACACCAACGCACGGGTCTGGCCGAGGGTATCGAGGCACCTAACGCATCGCAAAATCCCCAGCGCCAAACCCTGCGACTGATCCATCACCTCTCTGGGCATTTCCATCGCGCTGCCGACAGCATCCCTCACCCTCTTCTCTTTCCTCAGCAACACCAAGAGGAGAAAAGGGATAAAAGAAAAAGTTATTTCCCAGTGGGGTGTCCAACTTTGCACCCCCACATCCAAGTATCCCGCTGAGATTTAAGGTTGGAAGGAGATGGAAAGGGCCCTGGGGTCAAGCAAGGGCACCCCGGAGCCGAAAGCCTTGCATGACCTGCTCTGCTGTGTACCAAAGGTAAAACTTCTGCCAGGTTTAACCCAGCCCAGAGGCTGGATCCCGTCCTCTCACCTGCCTGCCAGGGCCAGGAAAGATCCTACAGTCCCTCTGCTCCTGGCTGGAGCGAAAGATGCTCGGCCACTCGGACCCCGTCAGCATCGCCGGGATGGGGGCTGTCCAACAACCAAAACCCAGGTGTACATCCCCGCTTTGGGCATTAAACAAGCAAAACCCAGGTGTACATCCCCAGTTCGGGCATTAAATGAGCAAAAGCCAGGTGTACATCCCCATTCCGGGCGTTAAATGAGCAAACGCCGGGTGTACGCTCCCGGTTCGGCAGCGAGTTACTGCACATCTCCACCTGCTGGTCTGAAAATCCTCCGGCCCGGAGATGCTCTGAGCCGAAACAGGGATGGGCTGGTCCGTATCCCCCCAGTCAGGGTTGGGGTGAGCTGGCTGGAGCCCCCCCACCAGGGATGGGGTCACGGAAGACAGCGTTGTCCTTCACCCCCAGTCCCACGCCTGGGACCTACCCATGGTGGGAGATACAGGGAGAGCAGCACGGCCCCATCCCCACCGGCACTGGGATGGAGGCGCCGGGACTGTAGGATCCCGCACTGGACCCCAAGCCTGCCTCGCATGCTGGGACACATGCTGAATAGCCCCAGGACCCCCAGACTGGGTGAGTGCTGCCTCTGGGAGAGGGGAAACTG
>NW_010121184.1:0-1295 GCF_000699245.1 Pterocles gutturalis
TTGTGGTGTTTTTTGGTGTTTTTTTTTTGTTTTTTTTTTTTTTTGTTCCTTGGTGTTATTTCTTGGCAAACGAGGCGGCGTTTTAAAGCACTGAGCTCTGCTCCCTCTGAACTCCTGGCTGCTAAGTGGTATGTAGGAGATCCTGGTCTTAAAAAAAAAAAACCAAAAAACACACCCTCCAAGGAGCCCCGCTGCCTTTGCAGTGCACGTATGGGGTCTGGGGGCAGCTCAGGAAGCTGTTGTGCGTGTTCCTGGAGCTGTTTCCTTGGGGGAGTCGGAGCAGCCCCCTCCCGCAGGGCTGGGGGCTCTTTGATCCCCCCTGAAAATCCAGTCTGGGTTGGGGTCCCTGGAGGGAAACCCCCAAGCCAACCTAGGGGTGAGGATGGGGTTTATGGGGTGCTTTGGCCAGAGGCTATACGCCCCGTTGGGATGCTGTGGGGTTAGGATATTGCTCTGGCATCGCATCCCCCTCGTCCTCCGGCTCCTGGGGCTCTGCAGCCGCTTTGCAGGGGTCGTTTCCCCCCTCCCGGATGCAGTGAGGGTCCGGGGGAGCCAGGGTTGGGGTACAGGGGAGCTGGCCTGGATGCTGTCAGCCACATGGGGTGAACACAGATGGAGGGAAGGGAAATGCACGCCTGGCTCCCGCTCTGGCACTGGAGCTGCTCCTGCGGGATGCGACACTTTGGAGCAACTCCTGCTCCTGGTACCTGCTTAATCTCAGCTTTATGTGCTGAAATCCTCAGGGAATCGACGCAGCAGCAACCTTGGGACGTTGCAGAGGGGGAGCTGGCAGTGATGGAGGTCGGGAGCATCATCCCTTCACTGGGAATGCTGCGGGAAGGACTCGCAGAGCTTTGCCCCGAGCATCCTGGGGATGCAGGAGAGCTCCGGTCCTGCAGCTGTGGTGTCACACCACTGGGATAGACACACTATCCATCATCCTTGCACCTGGAGAGCTGCCTGACCCACCCCTGCCCGTACCCCGCCTGCATCCCCGCCGCGCCCATCACCCTGCGGCACCCCCGCCGCGCCCATCACCCTGGCATCCCATCACCGAGAGGCAAATCCTCCAAACTCCCCAGTGGGAGCTTTGCAAAAGAAGCAAAAGCCCCCAACCCAGGTGCTCCCCAACCACAAATGGCAGGGGATGCCCACATCCCTCCTTGTCGGCTCCTAATCCGGACATGAGAAGGCAATTAGGGGCCGGGATCCCCTTTCGGAGGCAGCAGATGGGGCGAGGCGACGCGCCGTGGGGCTGGGGAGCAGCGGCGGAGGGGCTGGCGCGCAGTGGCTCT
>NW_010121185.1:0-340 GCF_000699245.1 Pterocles gutturalis
CTCCCCGCCTGCTGGGAGCACACCTGGAGGCCGTATCTCCTGCTGGGCAGCTGATGGGTGCCGAGCCCCTGCACCCCACTGGGCAGTGCCACTAATACCCTAATGAGAGCTGACAGGCTGCTCAGGCCAAGCCCGCCCAAGCGCATTAGCCCAGGGAAGGCACTCCTTTGCAGGCAGGGAGCTGTCCGTGGGTAGCAGGACCTGGCGGCCAGCGCAGGCAGCACTTGAGGTCAGCCCTGCCAGGCTGCAGGCACAGCCTGCTTCATGCTGGTGAGGGCTGAGCCCTGGAAGAAGTGAGCCAGCGGTGCCACGGCCACCGGCAGTGCAACAGCTGCAGAGG
>NW_010121185.1:414-1499 GCF_000699245.1 Pterocles gutturalis
GCAAGTGCCTCACATTACCCTAGATGGTTAGGAGCAGATAAAAGCACTCAAAGGGCTGCATGCGCAGCACTGACTCTTGTGCACACCCAGCCCTGCCGCCCCCAGCACCCGGGGGGGCCGCGTCCCACTCGCCCCCCAAAACAGAGTAGAGGGATTTCTTTTTTTTTTCCAGTCGCACCCAAGAATCCCTCCCAAGCCAGGCGGGCTAGGGCTGCTGCTCAGATGGATGGCTTGGGATTGCAAAGCAGGAGGGAGGACCCCAGCCCAAGGTTCCAGGGTGTGTCAGAGACCATCAGGGAGACCCCCTGGGCAGGCTCCTGAGCATCGTGGCCAAGGTCCATTCCCAGGAAGGAAAATAGAGGGGGGAGTAGTGATAGGTTTTTCCCTGAGTTGCTGTCACCCTAAAAGGTGTTAAAACAGAGGGAGATCCACAAAAGGCTCCACCCCTCTGACCCCCCCGAAGCATCTGCATACACAGCAGCGCAGTCCAGGATGCAGGGGGCTCATGTGTCTGGGGCTTGTGGGTCCACACACAGACCCCGGGGTCTCTTGGTAAAAAAAACCACACACTGCCCCGCAAAAAAACACCAAAAAAACCAAACCAAAACAAAACAACAAACAAACCCCAGCCAGAGCTTCCAGACTAGTGCTGCCAGCACCAACCCACCTGCCCTGGTCACTGCTCCCCACCCCAAGCCCAGGACTCCCCCAGGCCATACCCAAGTGGGGCATGGCCCCATGGCACACAGCCCCTCTGGACACTCACCTTGGTGACATTGCCGCTGCCACTGCTGATGTTGCAGACGCTGCTGCCACTGCTAGGGATGGTGGTGATGCGGATGGGGGTGCTCCGCAGCCCCAGGGTCACCTCTGCAAGGGGAGCAAGAGGCATACAGGGTTTGCCCCAGCCTGGCAGGTTCAGCCCCACAGGGGCGGCCCCAGCCACGCTGCCTGGCTGCTGCGCGCATCCTGCCTCTGCAGTGGGCACTGAGCTCTGGCACAGGGGAAAGGCTCTGGGGACAGCCAAGGGACAGGGAAGCCAGGCCCCCCCTCACCAGCCCGGCTCGCCCTCTTCCCCAAGGATG
>NW_010121185.1:1549-1849 GCF_000699245.1 Pterocles gutturalis
GCATCCCAAGCCAGCCACGTCTGCAGGCAGGCAGGGCTGGATCAGGGACAGGGCTAGATCACACACAGGCAGCGGTGGGGACTAGACAGAGCAGGACAGCGTGGAATCCCCTGGACCAGCACGTCAGTGAGGTCAGAGCACGAATATGGGGCAGAGGATGGGGCAGGACTGCAGGGGCAGGGCAGGGGTTTGGGGAAGGACCCTGGGCACGACTGTGGCAGGACAGTGGGGATGCGGACAGGCTGCAGGGCCAGACAGCCTCCCAGTAATAAGATGCCCTGAGCAGGCCGAGTGTCCCTG
>NW_010121186.1:0-349 GCF_000699245.1 Pterocles gutturalis
CCTCGTTATAGCAGGGCTGGGGAAGCGACAGGACCGTCACATTTGCGTGGAGAAGAGGACTCCCATTCTACCCTGCCTCCTCTGGGGCATTTGCCAAGATTTCACCGCGACTTTCTTCCCCAGCTTCACGGCCGATCCAGGGAGCAGCGGTACACAAGGAGTGCTGACTGGGACTACATCGCGGGGTGTGCTAAAATAGCGAGCCCCATGCCTCTTTTTGGTAGGTGTTTCTGTTGTTTTGTCGTGTGGATTGAAAGTGCTGCATGTTTGCTTGGAAATATCCTTAAGAAAGAAAAAAAAAAAAACAAAACAAACTCACAAGGCCATTCACCTTGGGGGAAAGGTTGGC
>NW_010121186.1:537-1418 GCF_000699245.1 Pterocles gutturalis
AGGTTTGAACTGAGCTTGGAGTTAAAGATCTCTCTCAATCCCTGCGCCTGCTTCAGCAGGTCACCCAGGATCCGCTGCAGATCTAGAGTAGCTGACCTCTCTCATGACACACTGTTCATCCCAGGACAGGCGCAGGAACCAGAAGAGGAGATGATGGGATGTCTCAGCGCAACGATGCGACGTCTCAGGCTCTCAGCATCGGATCCCTCCCTGCTCTGCCTGGATGGTCCCACGCTGCCAGGCCCAGAGAGATGCCGGGCAGGAGGACAGACCCCAGGGCCAAGTTCAGAGAGCTGAGCGTTTTCCCCATTTTTCATTATCTAATTTCTGAGTTCGTGCAACAAAATGCAGGAAACTTTTTCCCCACATCTACGAGTCCTCAGGTGCTGTCTTGCAATGATTTTGCAAGCTCAGAGCCAGCTCAAAGCAGAGCTGGAGCTGCCAGCTGCTATTTCCCATCTCATGGAAACAGAGATTAGCAAAAAAATAGAGCTTCAGCCTTCTCTGGTTTTGCTAATCCTCATCCATTTTGTGAGCAGCTGCCTAAAACCACGTTACAAGCACATTGAGTTTTGATCAGAATTTTGAAATGTGATTTTTCAAGCAGAACCTGCCCACAGCTTTATAACCTGCGGTTGTTACGGTGCCGTGTAATACACGTTTATAGCCACAAGAACTCAAAATTCTGAAGCAGTTCAGGATTATCCATTGAAGCTGTTTTTAAGGAGATGCTAAGCAGAAGCAGGGTTCCCTGAGCACGCTATTTCTGCTTTTCTGCTCTGGATTCAAGCTCTCGCTCTGCAATTCTGTGCCCTGCTGGGCTGCACTCGCTGCCATGTCTCAAGGAAAGTATTAGTGATGCTGTACGGAACCAGCACCCA
>NW_010121187.1:0-1178 GCF_000699245.1 Pterocles gutturalis
CTGCCACCCGCTCAGGCGCAGGCAGCACACAGGCAGCACTTGGGCAGCACCAGTGCACCACAGAATGGAAAAGCTCATTAAAGGCAGCTTTAGGAGCGGTGTTAATAGGGCTCATCACTCCTGCATGTGTATTTGAGGAAAGGGAGAAAGCTGCACAGGGACAGCCGGCCTGGTGCCCAGCACCTGCCCCGTACTGGGTGCTCCTACCTATTTTCATGACTCGCCCAAAGACGGAGGTGTTGTCCACCGTACTGCAGTTCCACCGCCGCTGCCGAAACTGGTACTGGCACTCCTTGATGGCACTGCGGGCCCCTTCGCCGATGAACACCATGTGCTCCTGGTAGAGCTGGCAGAGCTTGCGCTGCCCGGGGGAGAGCCCTGGCAGCTGGCTGCACACCGGCTGAGCGCCGATGATGTACATCTCAGGTCTCTGGATGGGGTTCATGGCCAAAGACCTACGATGAGAAAAACATCCAAAGGAGTCTGGAGGGAGAGAGGCCTCCCCGCAAAAAGGCCCAGCACCTTTCCCCGCCAGCCCAGCCCAGCTCCGCTCCCAAAGCCCGGGCGCATTTCTCATGTCAGCTGCCTTCCCTCTACGGCTCTGCCAGATGCGAGGCTTTTCCAAGAGCTCTAGCGGAGAAACACAGCTCGTTTGTAACCTGAGTTTAAACACAGAGGACACCCGGGATGGGGAGGGGGCAGAGAAGAAAGCTCAGCACTTTCTCTGCAAAAAAGAAGAAAGCGAGCTGCCTTTTTACAGACCGCCAGCGAGCGATGCCCCTGCCTTCGAGCCGGGCTCTTTTCCTCTCTTTAAGGGGAAGGCGGCTCTGCCGCTACTCCCACGGAGCTTTTGGCAGCGGGTAGGAAACCCTACCCATCCCCTCCTTACGCTTTCCCCACATCCTAAAGCTCGGACAGGATTTCAGAGAGCCCAGAAATGCCTGGAGGAGAGGGGGGCTGCGTCCCACGTCCCGAGAAATTGGGCAGGGAGAGTGTGTGGGGAGGGGGGACCTGTAAAAAACCAAGTTGCTGCGAAAGCCGCCCCGGCAGGCTGGAAAGTTCCCGCGGAGAGCGCAGCCCAGCCGACCCCTCCCGCTCTCGCCCCCAGCGGGTCCCCGGTCTCCGGGGGCGGACAAAGGCTCCGCCGGTCCCCCCCGCGCCCTCACTCACCACCAGGA
>NW_010121188.1:0-31892 GCF_000699245.1 Pterocles gutturalis
TTAATGATTCTATTCTATTCTATTCTATTTTCTCCCTTAGGCATGAGAACTTTTTTAAAAATGTGTTGGGCAGACATTATCCTTTTTCACACAAGGTGGACTGGTGAGTGCTAAGCCTTATTTCCTTCAAGATGCTGCACAGAACAGGTGCTGTAAGATGTCTTCTACCTTCATTCATACTGGCTAACAGCTGGCCTCCCTCTGAGAGTATACTGGTGACTTCACCTAGCAAAGCAGTGCACAACGGTTCGGTGGTCTCCTGGCATACTGAGACCGGTGTGTGAGCTGCCATGTAAGTCTCTGTGATGTTCTGCTGCCCTTGGTCCTCTACATCTGTCTTTGGGTGAAGGTGACACAAACTAATGAGAAGCACACTGACATGGTGTGTAGGTTTCTCATTCCAAGTATGAGAAAAACATTAACGCATGAACTTAGACAAAAATAATAAAATTCTGCCTGCTTTTTTTCCGCCCTTGACTTTGCTTTCTTGCCATTGCAGAACACTCTGCAGCTTCAGTGAGGGTTATAGCAAATGTCAAACTTAGGGCAACCCCATTTCTCACTGAGCATTTGGCTGTCAGTGTCTGAAAGGTCTGAAGTCCTGAAAAATCACGTATGTGAAGAAAAATCCCAGTGCTTATCCACGAGATCCTGAACTCTCATTAAACTTCTCTGGGCTACAAATCAGCTTAAAATGGTTGGCTTGTTTGAGCCGAGCGAGCCTGGGACTCCTCCCGTGCTCCCATCTGCACTGTGAGCCCTTCGTCCTCTTGCTTGCATCTTTCAGCAGAGCAGTCACATTTTAGCAACCTGCTATGACTATCTCTGTGATGACACTCTTGGAGCCCTCAGATCACAGGATGGGCAAAAAAAGGCAGCAGAAAGCAACATCTCCTCTAAAGGTTAAAACAGAGTTGCTGTTTGACACAGTGCTATATGTACCATACTACTGCCTGCTGTACTCTTTTGCTTCAGCTGAAACTGAAAATCCTAACTGGCACACATGGTTTTCTGCTGACAACCCCACCTCCTGTTGCATTGTGTCACCTTGCATCTCAGCTGTGAGCCTTGCTCCTGGGCATTTTAGCACCAGTTCCAGCCAGAGCCCATGTCCTACCCATTTCCCTCCAGACGCACTGAGAAGAAGCATTTCACTGCCCCAAGTTAATTGCTACCACAGAAACAGAAAAGCTCTTCTGCATGTCTCTTAAGACTGTCCCAAATCTCTGAAGACCAAACCAAAGAAGTAACTAGAGACTGTGCTTTTTTTGTCCCTGTCCCAGAGAAAAACAGTAACAAGCTCTAACACATACATAACCAAGAAAAAATCTGCATGTTTTCTGCTGCATCTAGCACTTGGAAATAAGCACTAGTTAGCACAAAAATATGGTGGAGGGAGAAGAAAATGGTTAATACAGACTGTGATGCTATCCTCTTTCGTCAACAAGTCTGGCTAAATTCTAGATCTCCTTCTCTTGCCTCCTCTTAGACCTGGCAAGTAGCTGACCTGGCAAGCACTGTTGAAAATCATTGTTGGTTTTGGACACCTTCCACCTCTGTTACTTCCCTATAAATAAATTCAAAGAGCTGTTGTATGCAAACACCTTTATTCTGGCTCAGTGGAAGAAAAGGCACTTCTGAACCTAATAGGAAATATACTGGTTTTGAAATATGCCTTTCAAGAAGAGTGTACACAGGTCAAACCAGTACATGCATAAACATGCCTGGCTCTCAGGTCATGCTCCAGCCTAGTATTGATTTTCAAAGCGTTCATTGGCTCTAAGGTGCTTGTGAGAGAGGTTACATGAGATGATATTAAGTAGTCAGGCAGCACGACTAGCTTCCAGCTTTAGCTCAGGTCTTCCTGTAGTGCTTTGTTCTCGCATACCTCTCCAATTTTCTTGCCCCAAAGCTGATCCTAGCAGTGTGGGACACACAGTACTAGAATGGCATGAACAGCCCAAAGCTTGAGGAGTGGGCACCACGTGGAGGACATCACGTTCATAGTAGCCCCAAGGGCCTCATGCTGCTCCACTTCCCCTCCACTGCCATTTCCCCTGGGAAGGCAACAGAAAAGCTCACAGGCCTGCTTCTCCAAACTGTCACCTAGGATGAGAAAGCAGCTCTCCAGACACACCAATTATTTTGAGAGCAGATGTGAAAGCTGCCTGCTGAATTTACAGGGCAATCACTGCTGTGATTCTTGATGAAGCCATTTACATTTAGGACACTCTGGCCAGCTACAAAGGGAAGAGCTGCCCTGTGCTCCAGGCAGCTCTGCTGCCTAGGCTGTTTCCCACACACTGAAAACGGTGGCAATGCCACCACTGGGTGCAGTTGCTCCATCAGTCTACACATCACCCCATTTTCCACTCCCTGTTAAACACATCTGCACACCTTAGACCACTGGAAGGTGCCAGGCACATTTATCACACAGATGAGGCCTCTGCTTCTGTCAGTAAAGAGAAAATAAAAATAACACACTGAAAAATAAGCAATATATGCTGCACATTTAGGGCATGAAAAATGTCACACATGCATTTAATCTACCTATAAAACTTGTTTCCACGTGCCAGACTGTAGGAAGGCAAACTTCAAGGTACCTGTGCAGCAATTGGTTTCTCCCCCAAGCTCCTACTTGCTCCCACACTCCTCCTACACTCGTAAAAATAGTCCAATCTTCCTCCTGAGCTGCATTGCAGAAAACATGACTGAAGAGGCTTGAATGAAGGCACCAGAACAGGAGACTTTTAAAGCTCTGCTGAGATCTGAATGGCAGCTCTGAGCTTGGGTCAGTGGCATCAGAAGGAGCCTCTCTCCCATGCTCCAATCCTTGCCCTTCAAGCCCCAGTGTGATGCTGCTGCCCTGTATGTCCGACCCCATGGCCAAAGCTCTGGCTAGGCTGCTGCTGCTGCAACCTTACCCTTATTCCTTGCTTCCCTGCTCTGATAGTCCCCTTACTTTTTTCCTCCATCTGCTGCTCATGATGATTTCCCTCTCCCTCTCTTTGGCACTATTTTAGCCTTGTGTTGTTGCAGCACCCTGTGGTGTGTGTCCCTCTTTCCTGTTCCTCTGTGCATGACTGACCACAAAAGGGTAGTGCAAAACATGTGCTCTGTTTTTTCAACCTTTGACAGGAGAAAAAAAATTAAAAGTCGGGGCAGGAATAATGAATGAGCATATGGACAACACATCTGGAACTACAATTATGAGTAAGCTGTCCCATAAATGTGATTACCCCTATATATATAGATTCACACCATAGCTACCAGCAACTGTGTCCTCTAGGGTTTGATAATTACATTGTCTAGAAGGGCTGTCCCATGACTCTTGCATTTATAATGCAAGTTTTTCATAATAGCGATGAAGTACTCTGCAAAAGCTGCTCTGCAGAGGTATGGAAGAGAACATTTTAGCTATTAGTACACTTTGATCTCTGGTGAAACGTGTCCTGACCTCTGATGTTAGAGTTATTTCCATAGCTCATTACCTCATTTGGGTAAGCTTCTCTTGGGTTCCCTTTGCTGCAGGGGAGCTTCTCTGGGCTGGAAGGTCTCAGGAAGTGATGCATGTCAGGGGTAGAAATTTATGGGTGCCTTGATGACTTATGCTAAATCTGTGAGTTTTTCTTCAGTGCTTGAGAAGTGGTTAGACACTTGAGGAAAGATGCAAGGAAGATGAAGTTTCAGTGTTAAGAGCTCCCAAGTCCACAACAGAGCACAGAGATTGACAAGACAATAACATTGTAGATACTACTTTTGCGCTTGGACTTTAAACAGAATATGGTGTTTTCTACCAACATCAAAGACCTCTTCTGCAGGCAGTAGTGATGGGAATCTGCTTGTTACAAAACAAACTGCAAAATATACAGACAATTCTTTTCCTTTATTTTATTTTTGTGGTTTTGTTTCTTTAGGTAAGAGTTTTACTTGGGAGGAGGAAACAGCACTCTAGCGGCATATCTCATAAGGACAAATAAATGAAGCACAATGCAGTGGGCTCACAGGCAACTGTGAACTCAGCTGTGAGGTTGCGGGTTGTGTGGAGCCTGATGACAGCTAAGAGGAAACCAAGACTCTATGCAGCCTGCAGCTATTAACACCAAAAACTTCCAGCATTCACAATACAAACATGTATACATGGACTCAGACAACAGGTAATAACCAAGGGAAATATTTTAACATTTCTTTGCTCCTCTTGCCATCAGTGATGGTCAGGCTTCTCAAATTCATTTTCTGTAGTTCATAAATGGATTAACTGTTCATAGACAAACAGTTTTTCCAGGATAGAGCAGTTTGGTGAAAAGTGTATGCTCATTGGCGAGTAGCTGATGAGACACTTCAGGTACCACATGCCTCTATTTGGTATTCCTCTAATTGGTCTTTTATGTCTTTCATGAGGTATTCACCCACTGTATCAGACTACCAGACTACCTATATACAATATGCATATGCAGGCAAACAATTACCACCAACAGGAACTCGGTTACTGCAGATTTGAACAACGTGCTGGAGCATCCATTCATTTATTTTCCATGAGTCACAGTGATAAATGCAGTAAGAAACAGATGTGTATGCTCCACATAGGCTCTGAAGTGGTTAGCTGCCAGTGCTACCATATACCAGTGGATCCTAATTATGGATGCTTCTGAAAGCGTTGCACACTTTTTGTGATGTTTTTGGATGGAGTGGCAAGAATATGCTGACAGAAAAGTCCTTAATAGTATCATAAGTGGAGCCAGAGGGTCAGTAAAATACATGCCTCCCAAGAATGAGAGAAGGTAGTTTTGGTTTGCTTTGCCTTTTTCTCTCCTTGGTTGTCGTTCGTTTTTTACTAACACTTTCAGTACCTGTGCTGACAAATATCTATAATGCTCATCATCAGTCTTGCCAAATTAAGCAAATCACTGCCACGTGCAAGCATGAACACTATAATGTTGGCTCTGAAATGAGAGCAGACTGAGAAGGGACAGTTATTTTGAAATGAAATTTGGAGGCTGTTTCTTTTTGACAGTTTTGGGGGCTGTGGAGAAAGAAGAAAAGGGCAAAGACTGAGGAAGGAACAGAGGTTCCAGCTGAGCACAACTCCAAGCCACGTCGAGTCATCCTAATATTTTCTGTGTTTTCGCACTCTTCCTTTCCATTTAAAAGCAAGCCCAAAATACAAGAGCTTATTGTCACAAGCTAATAATGGGGTTGGTATGCTTCTGAAGTCTCTGCTCATGTACAAATCTTTCTTAGCTGCTCAAGCCAACTAAACTTTCAAACACTGACAAAAGAGTAGGTAGCAATCCTCACTTACGAGCATGCATAGTACATGCATTCCCTCAAGGACATATGATGCATGGGATGGAACAGTATTAGTAGAAATCTTCAGATAACATCTGCAATGTCATGCTTGTTAAACAATTAGTACACTTAAAAACTGCTCTCAAGGGACAACAGCAGTTTTAGGACATCTACAAAATCATTGATGTAGTGCCCTGGACTATTTTTTGCATTACAATTATCCCTAGAGGCTACAGCTGAGACTGAGGACCGCTTTCAGTCAAGCTCTGCATAGTCAGAGTAGTCACTGTAAGGTCTGCAGGGAAATCTGAACCAACAAAGCAAGAGATAAAATATTGCTTTCAGATGTCAGACCAAAAATACAAAAAAAACCCTTCTTTTTTTCCCCAAAAAACTTGAGTGCCTTCAGGTTGTGGCAAAGTCTCCTGTGAAGGAGTCATCAGACCAAACTGAGAAGTATTTCTGCAGAAATAGTTTGTGATTTCCTTTCATCAGTCCATAAAACATGTCACATTTACAGGCTTTATCCTCCCTTTTTGTTCTATCAGAGAATATAACAGATGCCCCTACTTAACAAGACCTGCTGGACAGTTAAGTTTTACATCTTCATAGTTTTTTTTCCAGGTGAGAGGTGTGCCAGTCCAAGCTCTAAACTGGCATTAATCTAGTTCCTTTTCTTCCAACTCACAGTAATGAAATAAATACAAGCCAGAGGACTTAGTACATTGTAGGTGGCATCTGATGTAATTAAAAAGCTAGTTTAAAGGAAAACCACAATGGTTTCTCTGTCACTCCTCCTAGAAATAGCTCTTGGGAACTTGGGGAACTTTTCCAATGAAAAAATATTTCTTAGAAGAGAGCTATTGAAAAAGTAGTAATTAGATGAGACAATTTCCATTCCAAGGTGCTTTCTCATATTAAAATAGCCTGCCTTCTACAGAAGTGTATCATCTGCTCATATATGGTAGACCTGGAATAAAATAGATGCTTCGTGCATTCACTTCACACAGAATTTCATTATGTTTTCTTTCCTTATGTTGCTGCACAATGGTGTTAGGATATCTTCATAGAAGAGAAACCAAATTTACTTTATCTTCCTCTTTGCTGTCCACTTACTACATCAAGAGTTTCAGTGCATCACCTTCCTCATGGTCAGAGGCACCAAAAGCAATTTTGTCCTTCCAACACCCCTTTGGTAAAAGTGATTTTTGCCTAGTTCAGACAGGGCCACCCATGCAGAAATTGTACCAGTAAGGAGTTTCTGCTATAAGGAGACTAGATGAGGGTAACCGTGGTGTTTCATGAGTCAAGTCCTAAGGCTGAAGAAAGGCTCAACAAACAGTCATATGTAGATTTTACTCAAATAATGGAGAATATGTACAGAAAGGCAGAAAAAACATTCCCTTAATAAAGCTTTTATTTATTTTGCACCTTAAGTCAGCTGTCCTGTTGACTGGCAAGTTTGCCACTGTCTGGAGCAAGCCTATCTAATTCTGAACCTCTCAGTCAGCAAAACAATGCCACTGCATTGAACAAGCTTCTCCATACATTCAAATATATGCCTGCCTATACACAAATGTATGTGGAAATGTACACATTTCAAATTTGTCAGGGAAATTTTTAGAAACCAGTGAGGAAGAAGAGGTCATGAGCACCATCACAGTTTATTTCAAAGAATTGTATTAGGTCATTCACAAAGTGTTGCATATTCAATCTGCCAGTTTTCTTTCAAATCTCTAAGCTTAAAAAAACCTCTTTCTTTAATTTTATTAGCTATAATTCAGAAAAAAATGAAATTGTAAACTACTGAAAAATTTGCACTTTACCAACATCAAGAAAGTTGCTGTAAGTCTTGAGATACATGAAGTTACTAGATTTGCTGCATTATTGGCAAGAAGTGACCCTGTAGCATTTAGTGACAACAGAATTCCTGAGGAAATAGCTGTCTGGGTGTCTGGTTCCTAGGTGGCAACAGAATAATAAAAAGGATATGGGTCAGAGAACCCAAGCAATAACAGAGTTATTTATCTTGATGGACGAAGATATCAACTTTATGGGTTAAAATCATGCACAACAGGTGAAAGAACAGTGATGTCTCCCCCCCAGATTGTCTTTTCTTATTGTGAATTCCCAGCAGCATTGTTAAAAATTGAGCATTTATTGTCAAGCATGCGAGATAAAAATGGGGATATTAAATGTGTTTTACCCCAACAGCAATTCACCCTTGCCACCCAGCATATACTGTCTTCCAAGAATTGAGAGATTATTTTTGACGGTAAATTTTTTTAGTAGCCTTGAACACAGGTTACTGACAGTGAAAGCAGAAGATTCTTTTTTTTCTGTACACAGCACTTATCAGTGAAAATCTCACTTAACAGAAATAAATTTGTTTTCCCGATTGCTAACCTAATATGACACAACATCTAAGAATCAGCTGAAACTGCTGATTTAATGAAACATTATGGAAGGGATGGGAAACAGGTTTACTCCAAAACAGCCAAAAGCTACTGAGCAAGCTCAGCAGACAGCAAGAATTACACCTCCTCCCATGTTCAGTTGTTGAAAAATACAGTATGTCACACCATGGAATATGCACTGTAAACATGTTCCCATGTGGTTACTCTTCTGAAGCACAAAAGTGTTACAGACAGAAAATTGGGTAAGGCTTTAAAGCAAGTGTAAATGCAGATTTAAAAAGCATCTGACTTAAAACATCAGTTTGTCTTTGCATGCACCACAGGAGGGTTTTTTTAACTTCTTGATTAAATAATTTGGCTTAGCATGAGGCAGGAAGCTTGGTAGCAAAGAGGAGACTTTGCATCACAGCATGAGTGTGTTTATTCCCCAAATAATTTATGGCATCTGTCTCATGGTGTTAAATACAACCAAAGTTAATAGCCTATACGGAGTGAGGAAGATAAACTTCAAGAAAAAGGCTTAAACTACATTTAAAATTTTGAAAAAGAACATCCTAGAAGCTGGTAAAAGCAATTAAAATGTTTTTATTTAATGGAAGAGAGACAAAGATGTGTAAGCATTACTGTGTTCTGTGGTATAGCAAGAGAACAAAATGTGGACTGGGTATTAGTCACACACTGTCCTTTTTTTTGCCCAAAGCTACCACTAAGGGACTGCCTGGACCATCATTATATGCTGTTCCAAGAGTATACACATTTCAATCATTCCACTAGAGACTGAACCACCAGCACTGCCAGAGGAAAGCTCTTGCTAAAGAACAGCAGAAACAAGGAATTACCTGCTGCAACAGCTATGGGAGCAGCAAACCATTGTGCAGAAGGAACCTGTTGGTTTGCATGGGATAACTAGCAGCATCAGGAGGAAAGCAACAGAATGAGATGTTTGCTCAAACAAACCCCTTTCATTTTGGTTGTCTCTTTTGATATAGATCGCTCTCTTCATGCACCGAGCTACTCGGTAACTCAAATGCCCTGTCCTAAATCATTCTGAGGAAGCAAACCTCGCAGAACTGCAGTTTGGTGGCTCCAGGCAGAAGAGTGATAAAAGCTACAAAAAGTATTGTTATGCTGTTTAGAATTATACAGTCATGAGTCCCAAGGGTCTTTGATTTAGAAGTTTCCTGTTGGCAGTAAATCTCAAAATACTAAACAGTAACAGTGCTCTGCTGACAAAGGAATTGAAACAATTTGGGGATGCTTCTCTGAGCCCTTTGACTTATTGACCTCAACATACTTCTGTCTTACAAATACAAACCTGTGAAACATCAGTCCAGTTTTTCTAGACTGTCAAACCAGTCACAAATTTCCAATTAACCTGCTGACCTAGCACTTGCAGAGAGGATTGAATTGCTGATCAGATAAAGGCTTTGTCCAGGACAGCAACGAGTTATCTTGTGGAACCATATATAAGCGTTAGTGCTAACACTGTGCTCATTTCTTGTACAGATAAACCAAAGCTCTGGGCCACATTGTAAGTTAGGAAGGCTTGCTATCTTTCTTCTGTATCTTAAAGTGCACGTTCTGGATAATTTTTGTGGTACTGGCACACAGCAAGATAGCTCGTTACCTGCCAATAAATGTGGAGTAAGCACCATTCTACCCAAAAGATTCAGATACCGGAAAAAGGAACTGACACTATGCTGACTTAGCCTGGCAGTGGTTTTCTCACAGATGTAAAATCCTCCTTGTCTACTGACTTACATGTAGCTCATCTTTTGGATAGTTTAACAGTGAGATCTTCCCAGGTGACAGAGAAACAGGATGTTTTCTCACGAGTAGTAGCATGGAGCTTGGCTTCTTCATCACCTTTACAGTGTGGAGCAGCAATTAAAAAGGGCAACTCATCTACATGACATACATGCAAAGCCAGGAGTTGTTTGTGTTTATCCTCAATTATTTATAAGCATAATGTATTATGCCCTGCTATAGAGGCCGGATAACAGGCCTCAGGAAAAGGGCCTCTTCTATATAAGAGCACCTCAGCATTTACGTTACAAACTTCCCAGATACACAGGTTATAATAGGAATCTGGGTTGCCAGAGGACTTTGTAACAAAGTTTTGCTGTATTAACCAGGGCTCAAGGTCTCAGGAGTAAAGTCAAATTGCTTAAAATGATTAAAAGTCACTCCAGCATTACAGGATAGTAATTCAGACACTTTTAAAAACAGAGGTGCTTTTTTTTGAAAAAAAAATGAAGCATACAATGATGCAATTTGTTTCAGTGGTTTTTTCATCTATATTTTTAGCTCAGTGCAGATTAATGTACTGATGACAGGCACTTTAACATAGACACCCTAAAGATGGTGCTCAAAAACACCCAGCTTCTGAATTCAATATAAACGGAAGCACAAGGCAGCACTTGTGAATGGGGCTAGGAAGATTAACAGGGTATTCTGCAGAACAGCTGACTAGAGACAGAAATTGCCATGGACTGCTGAGTTAGTTCATCTTTGAGAGAATGTTAGAGTTCACACACTGACTAGACATTGTTTAACTGTATTTGCAGTAGGCTCAGCTGCAGTCACAGAAGCAGCTTCTGTCCCACACCATCAACACTTCCCACTGCCTTGCTGCTAGCTATGGCAATACAAACATTTCCTGGCAAAACTGATCCAAGCAGTTCCTACCTCACTGTCCTCTGGCCTCTTCCCCCTGCCATGTTCTCCTCCAGTTTCGGTAGCTGTAAAGCTTGCGAGACTGCTTCTAAAGCCACAAGTTAACCAACCAAGGAACCATCTAAGGTTAAAAATAGCTATTAAATAAGCAAATAAAAAGCAGCAGCTTTGCTCTAAGGGCAGATACCCATGGACCCACAGCTTCTATAGTCAGAACGGCACCATTGCTTCCAGCCTGAGATGTACAAATCGCTGATGACCTTAGCTTGTATTATGTACTGAGGAGAATAACGAGCAGATACAAGTTCTTGCTGGCTGCTCCTGCAGTGCAGAGGACAATAGTTTCTGGTGAAGATTGGAGGGAGGAAGAGAAATAAACCACTGCAGCTGAAGTTCCTTGTGATGTTGAGTCAGCACTCTTGGGGCTTTAAGTAGCAGCATGCATCTGTTTCGGTTTCTCACATATTTATTTTTCCTTTTCAGAAATAGCAGTATTAAAATGAAATTTCAAATTCTGGAGTGCAATTCTGTGGCAAGGGCTTGTGCAGAAAGCCAAGGAGACTTGCTCAGTAAATTAGGTAGGAGTCTGTGGTGTTTCGGTTCTGCAAATGTTTTACTTCCTATCACTCTAGAATAATTCCAGCTTGGTGCTGGGTGGATTTTACCAGACTTTTTCATCCCTTTCGAACATGACACCAAATTAATCTTAAGCCACTCAGTAGTGGTAATTTCTGTTCCAGTTCCTATACATTCAATAATAATAATAATCAAGTAATTATTCTTCCTCATTCTCATGACTAATGAGGAATCTCCGGTTTTCACTTGATTAGTTTTACAATACAGACTTCTGTCACTTAAACATTGTTCAGAAATCTGAAGTTCTTGTCACTGGCCAGCATAGGTCAGTCAGCAGAATCCCCTTATGGAGGAGTATCATTACACTGGTGTCTCTTGTTTCTGCAAGAGATGAGCAATGAGAAGAAAAAAAAAAAAAAAAAAAAGCTTTTCTGTTACCATGAGCATGTATAGTTTTGTCAGTATAGTTGGGTCTATGTTATTGTCATTTTCCTGGCACTGTTCCACTTGTTACTGTAAAGGACAGAACTTTCTGTCAAGCACCAGAAGAGGTTTTTTCACCTTTCAGTAAAGCCTAATGCTTTTAATATAAAGAACAAGAAAAAAAATCCAAAATAATGTATCTTTCTTCTATCCAGAACTTGAAAGTTTAAATAACTTACAAAAAGTAACTTAATTTTTATAGAAAAACAAGTGACACCACTGATGTATTGGACATCCCAGATCTTATTCTTGGGAATACAGCTTAAAAACAAACATCTCCTAATGCATACTAAGCAGTGACATCAGTTAATCACTGTCTGCAGTCATATAATTAAAAAGAAAGGCCTTCATTAACCAATTCCAGCGTATTTATGACAACCAGCTGGTTTTACTTTTGTAAAACTAAATCTGCTTTGACAACGTCTCCAGATTTCCCTCTGCTGGGATAATGGCAACATTGCTCACCAGAAATAAACCACTGCAATCTGTTTGCAAAAGTTTTGTAGGGAACAACTTTTTCAAATTTATAAATGAAGGAAGATGGTACAACTTTCCTTATGCATATGCAGAGAACTGCAAATAATCAAATTGATTGGGTATTACAGTTTTGTCTCTGATGACAGCTCAGATGGTGTCAGTCACTTTAGTCTTCCAGTATGTACCTGACTGTTCAGGGCTTGAGAGAAGACTTGAGAGCAGACGTAGCAGAGAAGGTGCTGAAAGATGCATCTCAATGCCACTATCTCTTTGGGAATTTTAGCTTTAGGTTTTCATACAGGTGTAGCATTAGCTGCTGTACAGCCCAACACTAAACGCCTGCTGTCATGACCATAGCATCCTGTCTTCCCTGTTTCCTGATCTCCCACGTGTAAGCACTTGCTCTGAAGGCCCTTTATTAATTCACATTCATGACAGCAGAACAAACATCAAAGATCTGGCTTTCGTTCCCGTTAAAGCAATTAATTACTGGTACAAGAAGGTAACATTACATATCAAAAGACTGACTGATCTGAAAAAAACCCCAGACAAGCTAGGTCCTGTTCTGCTCTCTGGAGCTAAAAGAGCAGGGTTAAAAGGCATAGTGTTCATCTTTGGGATATGCATTTGCTTGCTCTGTTGGAGAGCAGGGTAGTTAGTGAATTCAGCCCAATGAGTCTTCCAGACATTTTTGGCTCAACATGATCGCAGAGGGTCACATGTTAGAGGATATAACTCTATGTGGGGGAAGGAGTAGCTAACAGAGTTTATCAAGGCCACTTTGAGAGCTCCCAGTGAGAAAAAATGTAAAACCCCTTTGTGCCTCCATGAGAGACCAAAACAGCTATGCTCTGGACACAAGTTGGGAAGCTGCTATGTTAGATATTAAATTTGGTGCTCTACATGTCTTTTTCATGTTAGATAAAATTTTGCTTACCCTTACTTTGCAGTTTCTTTCAGATAATATTTTTTTTTCCCCCTACTCTTGCATTTTCTATAGAAAAACATGCAGATCACTGACATTACTCTTATTCCAAAGAGATCAGCATTTTTGGCTTGACCCTGCACTCCCACCAGCTGGAAGGTTCCTCTACAGCTCTTCATCCCAGTGCACACTGTGGTCCTGCTCTTCTGAATGCAAACTGTATTTGCACTGCTTGGAGGTTATTTCAGTATTCATGCATATGGACAGTACTATGTTTGTACAACTAGATACCAACTGGGTTCAGATATCACCACATTACACACTGTTCCTTTAATTACCTACCACTATAACTTTTGTATGCTCTTGCAGTTATTCTCAAATAACAGAGCTTACTCACTTACAGTGTGGCACGTTCGACTCCAGGATATGAGTCTATTCATTCTTCCCTGTACTGTAGCCTCTTGCAGAACTATCCTACTCCAAGTAATGCATGTGGAAAACGTTATTTTCAGCTAATACTTTCCATTAGCTCCTATACCACCTTCCCTACCCCTCCTTTAAAGGTATATGCATTTCATAGGCTTAGATTAATTTTTGGATTGTCTAGGAATCTAATTTGTCTCAGCTGCCTGGGAGAATTCATCTTTCACAAAACAAGGAGAGCGAAAACTAAAACTAAACCAGTTCAAACAAAACTCCCACCACTGACTCACTACTGCGTCATGCACAGCTGGTGTATTGGATCCGCTGGAATGGAGTTAACTTTCCACATAGCTGCCCTGATAGTGCTGTGCTTTGTATTTGTAGCTAGAAAGGTGCTGATAACACATCAGTGTTTTGGCTACAGTGCTGGTACAGCATCAAGTCTGTCCTCAAACCCCTCCCTCCAAAGGCCAGTAGGCTGGGGATGGGCAAGAGCTTAGGAGAGGCAGCTGACACAAACTGACCGAAGGGATATTCCTTACCATATAATGTCTGCTCAGCAATAAAAGCTAAGAGAAAGGGGTGGGATGCATTTGTTATTAAGGTGTTAGTCTTCTGGAGTAACTGTTATGCATACTGAGGCCCTACTTCACTGGACATTGCCTGCTGATGGGAAGCACAGGATAAATCTTTTAGTTTTCCTTTCCTTTCATGCATGGCCTTTGTTTTTTCTTTATTGTCTGCCTTTCTTTTGACCCAAGAGGCTTTTTTCATCATATTTTCTTCACTGTTGTCTTGCTGAGGAGGGAGCAGCTTGGTGGGCACCTGGCGTCCAGTCAAGGTCAACCCACCACAGCTGGTCAAAAGCAAATTTATTCCTAGTGTTGAGGTTACATTAACTTTCATGGCTTACTCAGTCTTTCATCATTCTGCTCAGATCGTTTGGGACATAAAGATACCTGATTTGGGGTTTTACAGCTCAGACATCTTGTTCAGGAGAACTGAGTTTGCTCAACCTATTTAATTCACATTGATTACAGGGTGATACCCAATGTCAACACCTATCCACCTAGGTTCATTTCGTAGCAGTTTCTGATAAAGGAGAGAGACATACCCACAAAACCCTCAGAAATGGCACTATGTAGGAGTGCTCTGGGTATAACCTGGTCATCTTATCGAGGGCTGCTCCTTAAATTGAAATATCATTGCTAAATATTTAGAGGTACATTTACTTGTACCCATCTTACAGCAGCATTTTATAGTCCATTGTCAAAAATCACGGTGTACACAATGGCAGCGTGAAAAGAGCTAGGATGGTAATCTTACTGTTAGAGGAACTAACTAAGGAAAGCAGAGAATCGAATGCATGACCAAATGTTATGGTATGTACTCAGAGATCATTTGTTCTACAATTAGAGGCTGAAGAACATTCACATGTCTTTGGTTGGATTTTCTGTAGCAATATTTAAAGAACATTAATATTTACTAACGTTAACTAGCATTAACATTTAATAACATTAACTAACATTAACACTTAATCAAGCTTTTAATTGACACCATGTGTAAAACTACAGATAGTTTTTTTTTTCTGCCTTGCATGTACCCTTAAAGTCTACATTCTATCATTGTTAAGATGTTTGATACAAAACAATTAGGTCCCAGAATGTTTCCAGTAGCAGACTGCAGCCCACAGAGCTGTTTCATGCCCAGGAACACCAGTCAACACCATTAGCAATTAGGGGGAAGTGTGGCAATCTGTAAGAGTGTGGTTTGCACTTGCATCCCAGTGTCTGCTGTCACATACATCAGAAAACTAGGCACCATTTGGACTCCTATTTAAAGCTACTAAATGTTCTAGAAAGCACTCTGCTATGTGGAAAGGAGAAAATAATTTTTCTTACACATGGATCTATAAGGCAGAATAAACCTGAGCAAAAGTTTTGTCTCGGCCACATTCACACTTTCTGCATTTCTGGGTGATGATGAAGGTACAAATCATCAAGTTTAAAGGACAAAATTTGGGAAACAATTTCAAAAAAATATAATTTTATAACATCAATTTTATTCTCTTAAATGGTATAAGTGTTTTATTCATTCAGGGGTGAGAAACATAAACATGGCTTCTCAGTTAACTGAAGAGCAGTGAATGGTGTTGCACCTATTACATTTATATAAACCATTTGTAGTGAAGTAGACAGTACTCACTGTTATGGGAAAAACAAATGGACACTACCTGCCTTTCTTTCCTCAGCAAGTCTACAGCCACACTAGGTGAACTGTAATAGAACTCCATAACTTTTAAGGAATACGTAGCACTTATTTCCAAAGCAACTCTGCCTATCATTCCTAATGTAATACTGCCTATCAAGCATCTCTTTTGTAGGGAGCTACAATTTTGGTCTACAAAGCTCCAGAATCTACATCCTCTAAAAACTGGCAGCCCCTTAACAGTCATTAAAATCAAGTCTAAACAGTTAGGCGTCATCCTTCCTTATAGACCACCTCTCCTTACTGTGCTAAGCTAAGGGCAAGGCATACCCCAGCTGGTTATAAAAAGAGAATACCTGAAGGGCATCCCTCCTCCTGCCTCCGTTTTTTATTTGCTTTGGCAGGCATAGCCCCAGCCAAAACAATTTGAGTCCAAAGCATCCTGGGCATGCTGTAAAGCACATCTGTGTGTGTGGGAGAGGGAGAGGGAGAGGGAGAGGGAGAGGGAGAGGGGTTCCTGGCTGGTACGAGGAATACTGAATTGAATGGTACAGTGTTGGGAAGAGTGAAAGAAAAGCATTACTAGGTCTACTCCTCTGGTTTTGCTTCCACAAGGATTCCTGCATTGTGTTTGCATCTAAGTGCAAAGCTATCGGGACACACCTCACTACCGATATCTACAGATACCCCTCAGTTCTGTTCCCTTTCCTCTCTGGCCTCCTCCAAATACACTTCCAAGAAAAGATGACACTCACAATTCTCTTCAGGTGCAAGTGGGTGGGAAGAGAAATAGCTTGGATTTTCTTTAGTTATGTAAGTCTCTTATAAATTATTCAGAAAGAAGGACATACTTTAGTGCACTTACTTAAAACATAATTTTGTTTTATTCCTAAAAATACATGGGCTTGAACTAGCACACCAAATCTTTTCAGACGTATGAAAAAAAGGGTAGCTTCCTCCAAACAAAAATAACTCAGGTCAAACTTAGCTCCATGAGAGTAGCTACAACCTAGACTTTTGTCTCCCTCAAATTTTATACTTTTTTTTTAGATTTAATCCAATAGTAAATAATAATAATAATAGCATATAAATACATAAGTTGTATGTACAATTGGAAATACATAAGACAACTTTTTGATAGAAAATACTAAACCATTAGTATTATACTACTATACTTCTCAAGATTATTTTTAAAAAGCTGCTTTCTATGTAGTATTTATCCTCTTGAACCTACTGAAAACACCATAGAAAAAGCCAAGTTGAAGACATAATACCTGAAGAAATGTTATAGACTAGGATTTATTTATTAGAATCTCAGTTTAGAATGACGCTTAGTAACAAGCCCATTTTACTGTTTTAGGCACATCCCTTGATTTATACAGATTTTTAAAAATTTGTCAGATAACCAGTAGTCCCGTTCTGTTCTATCTCAGATAGTGGAAAGGAAGCTTTGCTTTCCATTTGGAGAGATGTTTAGCCTCATCTAAGGATGAAAAATTACATCAATTTTAAATTAGTTGCACTCTAGCTTTCTAACCAAACCAAGATACCAAAACTGCCAGTTCTTTAGCTTCTAAAATACAGTTAAGTATATAGACTCAAGTCTTCAGTCTGTAAGAACAAGCAGGCATAAGGCCAGTAATTGAGTACAAAAATTGAGACCTTTTTTTTTGAAATTACAAGATAGCACAAAATGCCTGTGGTGGTAGGGTGTGGTGGGGTGGGAAATCAAGACAAATTTTTACTTATTTTCTAATCTCTTCCAAATTCTGATTGAGTTAAATGTATTACTAATATTCTAGTAATGGTAGTTTACCTAACAGAAATAATCTAGAAAATAGTGTTTCCCCGTGTGAATGTTGAATTTCTAAAGCCGAATTAATTGGACAGGAAGCTAGGTAGAGGTGCATTTCAGTGTTAAAATAGCCTTTGAATTTAAAAAGTTGTGTTGAGTAATGCAGAAAGTTTCTTTCTACTTTTTTTTCTTCAGAAAGTAAACTAAATTGAAACTACTACAAATTTGGACTGAAAAATTCAAATGCTGGACATTATCAATGAAACAGTGACAGTTTCCCCACACAGAGCTTAGAAAAGACTTGTCTGAGAAAGGAAGTCTGTAGGGAAAGAAATGCAAGCCAGCTTTCATTACTGAGCTCACTGGTAATAAGCCAACTACTAGCTAAAATGAAAGTTCACTAGTAATAAACCAAGACTTGAAAAGTACAATTGTCTGAGGCTCAGTATCTGAGCCAGCTGAAGCTTTTAATGTTTAGGCATTTTCATTAGTAATTTGGAAACAAAACAAAACAAAACAACACTTTAAAACTCAGATATAAATTAATGGATGGTGTTGATTTTCAGCTCCCTCATGCTTATCTAAACCCTGTGGCATGCAAGACTTTTCTTCCAATAAAGGTTTCCAACTGACATTATAATTTGGGGTTTTCAACTCCATTGGTTCAAAAAATATTACACTGATTTTATTAAACTTGGCAGCTAGGGTGAACGCCCTAACCTAACACAAACCATGCACTTGGAGAAAGTAGCTCCTAAATGGAAAACAACCATTATTTTAAGTTAGTTATAGGCTGGCATTTTAGTAGAATTAAGCTACCTCTAAAACTTTGACCAGTTGGCTTTTTCCGCTTGACTGACAACTGCCACTTTTTCTCAAGGCAATAAACAGCATGAGTCATGTTGATGCATCTTCATATTACTAAACATGAAGAGTTTAATTTCAAGTGCATTTGATATGTAGTTGTTAAATGGCTTCATAAGTTTTGATACAAATAGTAATGGCTGTGCAATTGACGTAGTCAGTTGACTATCTGGTTGACTGCTATCCATAGGCAAAGTTTGACACAGGCAACCTACAGGGAATGAAGTTAGCCCGCTCATGGGATGTCTGGATAGGTAACTCGTCTGAACCAAAGACACAACCACAGCTCTTCAGGTGCCATAAAGGCTTAGTCAAATCTTCAGGAAACATCACAGCCTCATTGTGCTGCTTGCACTCAAATTCTGCCTCATTCAGGACCTGTGTTGTCAGAGATCAGACAGAAAAGATAAGACAGGATTCTGCTGAAAGCCAAGAGACTGGAGAAAATGTAACCATTAACTGTGAATGATCTTGATGAAACAAATGTATTTTCTCCAACATAACTATTCATGATAGAAGTTAAGAAAGAAAATTGCAACCAACAAGCAAACCCCTTAAAATTGGAACTTTATGCCCATTACGTATTCTGAAGTAGCTCTCCATATGTACAGTCACCTGCCAGTTTCCATCCTGGCAGTCTATTGTTACTGCTTCAGTCCAGCTACTTGTGACCTTTACAGCACTTCCATTAGGAAGTAACAAATGTATAGAAGCAGTGTACCACACAGCAAGAATTTAGGCAGCAACAGATAATAGCAATTAGCAGTTAAACTGTCATTGCAGATGAGCAAAGACAACAACAACAGTTAACTGCTGGAAAATTGATGATGTGGCATGTCACTACAGGGTAAGATACATCTGGGAAAAGAAAGCTGGTATGACTATTGAGGATGGGAATGACTTGAAAACAAATTCAACCATATCTCTCTCACACACACAAAAAAATTGAGACTTTGATCAAAAACTTCTGCATGAGGAAGGGAAGCAGAAACAGCTTAACTAACCCTTCTCCTGCCTTCTGGGCTTCAAAGACAAGCATCAGTAATGCAGAGCAAGATCCAAGCAAACTTCACATCTATTGTAGTCAGTAAGGGTAGAAGCTAACTTTCTAGTAAAAACTCATTTGTCCGAAAGGAGCAGCAAAACACTTCAGGTAGCTAATCTCCCACTGATTCTTACACTTCTCAGGTGGTTGAAGTTATTAGTTTTATGCCTCTTGTTTCAGAAAGGAATTTCTTGAAATAAGCACCATGAAGTACACTTGGCTTTCTTATTGCTTAGCTGATGACTGAGACAAAACCTAACTCTAGAACTGTCTTTCCAGCTTTTCTGACAGTCATGTTAGACAACAACATATTTCTAAATAACTGCAATTTAAGACTTGAGAAAACTTCTGAGGAGGCAAGTGCATGTTAAAAAACTGCTTTGCTTTTTAATTACAAGTGTTTACTTTCCTTTATGATATAATTCATTTATAACAGTCCATAGCTTACTATGTAACACAACTCTGAGCCAAAGCAAGCAGAAAGATACTACTCACAAGACCAAATCAACAAGACAAGGAAAATACTTATGAGATTCTTCATTATGACTAAACTATATGATTTTTCTCTTGCGATGCTAATGGCTACAGCAGTTCCCTGTAGCTATTGCCCTGCAGTAACCTAAAACGAGGCTAAACCAGACTGTTCTTCATGTGCCCAGGATTTAGGCTGGTCACATGCTGCTTTTCTCACAAGGAGTCTACAAGAGAACAGCAAGTTATAGCATTGAGTCTACATGAAGGATGTATGACCATAAAAGATTCTCCTCCTTTACCTTCCCCTCACACCCCAAAAAAAGTTAAATTCATCAGCCCTTTGTGTTGCAGTTAAAAAAAAAGTAACTCTGGGTTCCTTTGGTTTAGGAATGCAGCTCCCGCACTGTTCAGATATATTGCAATGGCTTTTGGTGTTTAAAAATATCCAACACCTATTTTAAAATTAAATCCCATTCAGTCATCAGTACACTTACTGATTCACAAGTTGGACTAACACCCTACTCTGGAACAGAGGAGAGATGTCATAGCTACTTGACTAGGAAGTCTAACTATGCTATAGGTGCAGCTGATGCTTAAGCAGACTCATTGAGGATGTGTACATTTGCTTGAGTTAAATTAACATAAACTTTACTTAAGTAGGAGTGGATGAATCATAAGAAAATGTATTTCTACATGCTGGAAGTCTACTTTCTTGAGTGGCATGGACTGTCCTAGCAAGTGGTCTCAAATTTACACCAAGTTGTTCAGGAATATCTTCAAGTCACTAGTATTCTCACCACTCAGGCAAGATACTGTGGGTCTTCTCTTTTGCATCTCTTTTCCAGTGTTTCTTCCTTTTTCTTTATGATATCTTTTGGGACAGACAGTTCACAGACCGCTTGCTTGGGCCGATTTCTACCAATTTGTCTGTTACATCAGCCACTTGAACATATCAGACTCAAGAGCCCAGCCTTTTGACACAGGGGATTTCTTTCCTGATTCACAATTCTACGCTCAGACAGTCTGAAAAAATATATTCCCTATTTCTCAGAAACTTACCCTCTGCAGACAAAGGCTTACTATAGTTCAAAATAATTTCTTTCAAATTGTGTTGAAGTGTTTATTGAAAGTAATCCATATTCCAGCAGTAGGTAATTAATTTCTTGTTTTAAGGCCTAAGCTCATTCAAGGGGGATCCAAAGCTCTGTTCTCCATCACCCTAAGTGGATGTGCTTTACCAAGAGTGGAAATGTTCTAAATTTTCATCATTGTATAGCTTATACAGCATGAGAAACAAAATCCCTGGTCTGATTCCAACCCATGTTGCTTAAATGCCAACATAGGCACAAGGTGCGTAGTTTTTTATCTAGGGAAAACCTATTTTTTCCCCTTTCAGGATGTACATACAAAGCAACCACTTCTACTGTTTCATCACTCATGTGAAACTGCCTAATTTCTAAACTATTGCTTGTAGCAACAAATTACTCCTTGTAAATAATCTTTTTTCTCTTGATCAAACTGAGGAAGGTGCAAAGAGACTTTTTTTTCCCCCATACAATGGTGATTTTCTCCTGCAGTAGAACACCACCTGGTGTGATCCTGAGAACTACATCTAAAATAAGAACACTTGGCTAGGACTACAAAAAATCAGCATTATTTTTTAATATTTTATTTTTCTGACTCATTATCTGAAAATAAAGATGGCAGACCAATTGACTGGCATCAGACAGGAACATTATTATGTTTATTAAAAAGTGAGACTAATCAGTGTAAATCACCAGATCACACTTGCCAATAAAAGTGCTTTACACACAGAACAGTGTGTAAACACAGACGCTAACACATCAGGATTGCCTGGTATTTGATGGAAACTGAATTTCTTGAGAGAGAAGTGAGGGGGCTGGGATTTAGGTTGTGTGGGATTTTTTTTGTTTGTGCATCTGAAATATACAATTTTCCGACCTGTAGGGTATGCATCAGGTTCACCATAAAGCTGGTACTCCCCACCATATGTAGAAAATCAGTAGCAATGCACAGACACTCTTTGAGGCTGTTAGGCTGATACTTCTTAAGAGCAACAAAGGTGTTTTCTGAGCAGCACTGAGGCACAGGCAGAGGAGACCCGTGTCCCAGCTAGGGATTCTCTTGCCACAAATGGATTCGGGAAAGAGGCATTTCTTACCTACTAGTTTCACTATTTAGTAGCTTTAAAGTGGTTTTGGTTCAAGGGCTTCCCATTTACTCCTTTCCTTTTGTATTCCTTCAGCTTTCTTCTGTGCTGAGTTCAGTGTGAAACCACTAGAGAAATCATCTACCTTTTGAATCCAAAGTATTAAAGTGGTTTCCAACCTGGGCAATATCAGTTTACAGAGGCTTACTGTTAAGAAAAGTGAAGGAGACAAGCACAGGACTGCATAAAAATATATAGCTGGTATTAAGAAGTACCTCAAGGTAAGGAATGCACATTTGTACCTCAGCGGGTGCTATTCCCTTAGTTTCCATTGAGAAAGGACATTTGTGGATTCTTGCAGAACAGACACCTGTTCCTGGACTATGGGACTAGTGGGAAGAAACGCTGAGTGCTATGAATAAGGAAGCAGGATGTGAAAGCAACAATTAAAATTGCCTTTTTTCTTCAGAGCAAGATAAGACAGTAGCAATTGCCCTGATTTATTCTTGCGAAGCCAAGAGACACTTGTAGAAAAAAGTGAGGTAAAAAGAAACTCTAAGTAAGTCTAAGTAAAATCAGCCCACTTAAACCTGCTGCAAAATAGGGAAGACTGAAGTGCTGAGGGTGAAAAGTTGCAAGACTCCCAAGCTCATGTGACATAGTGCCCTTTGAGGGGCATGTTGTGGTGATCAGGATTGCCTCAATGCTCCAAGTACAGCAAATTGAGTGTACAATGCAGATTCAAGACAAAACCACCCTGATCCTGGGGGTGTAATGAGTGAGTTCTACTCTTCACAACACCTAAGAGTTAACATCAATAAAAAGAAGAGCTTCTCAATAGCAGTTCTGTTCTTGAAAAATAGGTAACCACATTACCAGGGTGCACATATTTTAAACAATTAATGATAAAACTGTGGTAAAATTTCCATCTCACTGGCACATATACAAAGCAAAACAAACTCTCAGTTTTTCTAAAGTAAGAGAAGATCTCTATCCAAACTACAGTTTCTGTCTCTACAGAACACTCAGCATACAAAGTATTTCCTTAAGCAATTATTGTTTAAAAGAGCAGTGTTTTCTTTTGGTAGAAAGCTAAGTACATAATCATAGAAAAGATTAGTAACCACAAAAGTTGGAAGGCTTTTCTAATTCAAGGATTTTTTACAATGTTTGCCTTTAAAAGTCTCCTTGCTAATCTTTGTGATTTTAAGTAAAAAATGCCAATCAGACTTTATAAAACAATTGAAATTTGATGATTGTTTACATACTTACACAAAAAATATTTAATAAGCAAAGAATTAATATGCTAGTTAAGAGCTTGTATGTCTTCCCCTCAGGAAGCATTAGTTATTTGAATAAAGGATTTTGCTTTGGCCTAAAAAGCTTATCTCTAGACAGGATTAGCCCAGAAACAATTATTTCTTGGGAGATTGACAGATTTTATGCCATAATGTGGCAGAAGATTCGTTTCATCAGGCATTGATTTTGCAAGGTACTGAGAGATGCAGAAATGGATTTATGCGTAGAATTAGGCGTGCAGTTGAGTAGTTTGCTGCCCTAAGTTGCAGAAAGAAAAAAAAAGTTCAAAGCTAAACAGTGAGTTCATACCCCATCACAAAGATCTCATAGGTTAAAAGTAGGTTAAAGACTATTCTTTATTCAGCTTACTTGATAAACACAACATCTTTATCATGGACCAATGTTACCTATAGAATCATAGAATCATAGACTATCTCAAGTTGGAAGGGACACAAAAGAGTCCAATTCCCTGCTTCTAGCAGGACGATCTAACACTAAACCACACGACTAAGAGCATCATCCAGATGTTCCCTGATCTCTGCCAGGCTGGGTAACATGACCACTTCTCTGGGGACCCTGTTTCAGTGGTGACCCACCACTCTTTCAGTGAAGAACCTTTTCCTAATGTCCAACCTGAACTTCTAAGACATGCATTGCAGAGATGGAATCTAATATTGGTTGTACACAAGCAAGTCTAGTAGAATTGAGTTTAGATAAGCATCTAAATAGCTAAACAGTTATGACAAGCTGTTCTAAGATCTTATCTCTATAATTTCTGCCTGAACTAGGACCTTCTGGGACACTAGTTTTTGGTGTTTTTCATTTTTTCTCTTCTCTCCTTAAAAGTAATTATATTTTTACTACTCACATTTCAAAAATTTAGGTTTATTAATTTATTTATTATTAATTACTTATTTACTTGAGGAAAAAAATCTCTGTCTAGAAACAGTAAGTAGGTACGATGTATGATACCAAGACAGGAGCACATCAAGAAAAGTTGACTTTTAGTTAGGTTCAAGGTTCCAACTTTTAAGACTGCATAAATTTTTGTGTGACAGCCCAAATAAGTGCTAACGTGCATATGAACAAAACTTTTCATTAGTGTAGCTGTAAAACAAAGAATTTAATTCCATCGTCATAGTTCTAGCATATGCAAAGCTACCCCGTTAATTGAAAGCTTTGTGTAAGACAAACTTCAGAGTAACTCTAGTCACATATTTTATAGAGTCATCCTGAGAAGACTAATGAAAGGCATTGGGAAACCATGTGGCCTCATGGCCAAGATTATTTAAATTAACTGGTGATTTTAGAGATTACTTGAGATGATTTTCAGGAAATGACACTAGTTTCTGAAATAACCATTTCAAAATTTCAGTTTGATACTACTCTACCATAAAAGTAGTGACCCAGTATGAAAATATTACTTTCTCTCAAAGGAAATAGCCTATTAACAATTTTACTAGGGGGGGGGGGAACCCTTAAAATAGGGTTGAAAGACAGACTCTCCCCTTTCACTATTTAAACTGTTAACATAGAGGAGAAAACATTCCACATGAAGCTTGCAAAATGGCTAGAGCACTTTTGCACCATATTGTAGATAGGTTCAAAGACTTCACATTCCACAATGTTTATGCATTATTTCCTGCATATTATAGTTCTGTACTGAAATGTATACTTTAAAATGTCAAGAACTATAAATACAGCAGAGTCGTACACAACACACCCTTTCTTCATTGGTGTTAAAAGCTGAATATGAGACATCACTACAAAAATTGTTTTCTTAAGCTATTTCTTAGCGTATTATTAAGGAGGAAAAGAAAAGCTTTTTACATAATTGGACTACATCTTCTTCAAAATTCAGTAGTGAAAGGGTTTAGCATCTACGATTTTGGGGAGCCACAGGACACACATGGTTCTTACAAACTAGAAATAGTTTTGAATCAAAGTTCTACAGATTTCTTTTTTTTTTTTTTAATTTGAAGCTGTCAGATAACTGTCAGCTAGGCTTTCTATATTCTTATGTGAAAACTAGACAAAAGAAATCAAAGAGCAGTGTGAAAACAGAATGTTGCCTTAAGTGCAATTTCTCTGTGAAAGTTGAAAAAGTAACAATGAAAATATTAAATCCTTAAAATCCTGTGAAAATTAAAAATTTTAAAAGGAACAAACCAATGTGAAAGATAAAAATTTACTGTAAATACAACAATTCCATGTCTAACAGACAGGTAGGGAAAAATATCACCAAAACCTTGCATGTAAATGATGCATGGATCGAAGAAGGATAGGATAATTTCCTTCGACTTCCAGTGGAGGTTTTTAATGGCTATGTACTATTGCAAAGTAATTATATGGGGTTTTGTTGTTGTTGTTGTTTTGGGGTTTTTGTTGTTGTTTTTCTTGTTTTGTTTTACAAACATCTGTATAATCATACAGTTTGTACCTCCATACTGGAGTCATATTGAAAACATCATATTTGTCATTTGTATGTAAAATTACACTGTGAGCCTACATATAAACTTAATGTATGCACAGAACGCACATAAAAACTAAGCAATGAAGTTAGGCACCTGCAGTTTCTTATTCCATATTCCAGCAATAGCTCCAATTCTGTGCCAGTTAAGTCAATGGACCTGGAGGAGGAGAACTTTTAAACCATTGCCTGTATAAATTATGCAGCTAACATGGTGCCAGATCAGTATGTTTAGTAAGAAGTTCTCCGTTGCCCTTAACCAGAGAAATAGCTAACTTCAAAATGATGTCTGATTCAGATTCAGAAAAGACCTTTGTAGATATGTGATCTGACAGCCTACATAAAGTCAAACTGTAGAACTACATGTATTAGGTTCTGCATTGACTTTACTAAATAGTTTCACAGACTTATTTTTTAAAAAGAAGACACATAATCTTATTGCTAACATTGCTACAACTTCTTGAGACAGCCAAATTCCTAGAAAGTCTATGTGAACATGTGTGTGTTGAAATTTTTTTGCAGAAAAAGGAACCAATACATAAATTTAAGGATCAAGGATTTTCATCTGACCCAACGAATTCCTTAAGTAAAACCTTCTTGTAGAAGGAAGTCATTAATGTATTCTGTGATGAATTCTGTCCTTCTCCTGCACCAGTCAGCATAACTGAGTTGCTGTAACTGAGGAAAAAAATGGGCCCTGCTACTTGCCTTCTTTATATATTTCTGCCAGGTGACTGAGGGAACTATTCTGCTCAGAAAAGAATTATCCCACTTTCTGTTTCCACATCCCATAAATACTACAGTGAAAAGAAACAATAAGCATGCCAGATTCCTATCTATTAAAATATGGTTTATCAGGAATGGCTCCATTCTGGCTGACAGAAACCTTCTGTGTTTGCAGACTTGCCACCAAGACCAGAACTTTTGAGAAGATGAAACCCGAAGTCACTGGAGTCAGGTTTGCACAATGGCAACTAAACTACCTAGTGTTTTGCTTAACAGAAACATCTTAGGAGACTGGCAAAACCAAGCCAACAAAAAAAAACAGGGAGAAGATGAGTAGTTGCATCACTCCTCTTTCCTCCTGCCTCCCACTGTAATTTCTGGGCAATCTATGTCACTTTCTATAGCTAAATTACAATTTAGGGAATTATTTTGCCATTTAAAATGCTGAGTCATCTTTGCTGAGACAGGGCTATAACATAATAGTGACACAATTTGTGAGTAACGTGATGTAACATTTAACCCAGCATTTAATGTGGTTTGGCTAGGATAAATAAGGGGTAGAGAGACAATCTTATTTTTTGCAGTATTTTAGGCTGTGGATTGTGCATTAAACAGTACTATGCATTGCCTGGTGGGAAAGGACATGTGTGGTTTAGCTAATGGTCCTGACTTCACTTGGTGTAGGAAAAGAGCTTGAGTCATCAGTACAAGCTGAACACAAGATGTTCAAGAGTGAGATGGTTATGTTTGTTTTACTAGTTACTGTCACTGCAGACTTACTAGGAATTATGAGTTTCTCACAGATTTCTACCAAAATTCACAGTATTACGATGGAGTATTTTATCAGCTCTGTGTAGCAATTGCTTGTGAAAACTGAGATAGATAGCAGAACTGACAGTTTTTGATCTTATTCTCAGAGGAAGAAAGGCTAATTAAATGCTGCTGCAACACAAGATTCAATTTCAGCCCGGTATCCTTTCAAAACCAGCATAGGATGGAAGGCTGCCAAACAAGACACATGCATTCGGCACTCAAGAAAGGAGGAGGACCTCCAGATTAACAATGCAGCAAACGCATACTTTTGATAGTTTCTCAAAGGAGTAGGCCTGAGGACTCAAGGATGATCTTACTGTTTTTTCTGTAACAGCTGACAAGCTACAAAAAAGTGGGATGACAACCAAAACTGTAATCTCACTAAACTAACTCTCTCTAAGAACCCAGTTCTTAGTTACTTTGACACACATAAAGGCTCTAGCATGTCTTCAAGCTCACTCTGTCCTTCACAGCCCAATTTAACACTAAAATGTGATTTTGGACCAGACAGAAGGAAAAAAGCCAACAAACCAAAACCAGAGCCTGGAAACAGGAACCATAATCCAGGGCTTCTCACAGCCAGTATTAGATAACAGTCATGATCTATCTTGTGCTTTCTTCTGGCAATGAAACAATTTTTCCCCTTGTTTAGTGGCAGCACAAGACAAGGTGGAAGAAGAATGCTCCGCATTCTGTATTTTTTGATCTTCCTGGAACTACAGAGATGGATATGGACCTGTATCTCTTCTTGATTAAAGCTTTCACCAACACCACATTCCAGTTGGAGCAAGCAGCACCAGCAACCGATAGCAGCTTCATTGCTTTTGAGTTGGCAGAATCTTCTTCCCCATAGATGGCCACAGGGTACATCCTGGTTTGGTGTATACTTCAGGGTGTGTTGCTGTGCTCGGTTTCATGCATTTGCTGTCTGTGCTTAGCACAGGAGGTAAATAAGACTAGGAAGACCTCTTTCTTTTGACAGAGAGTTCTGAGTGGGGTGCACCTCACTGTCTCCAAGATAGAAGCCACTCCCACTTCCAGTTGGGCTGACCCTGCTGTTTGCCATAAAACCCCGGTGCTACACATTAAATAATCTTGGAGCAGGCATACCAGTTCAGGCTTCCCAATTCACTTCAACACACCACCTGAGCCGTTGGGACTGGTGCACTTCTTGAATGCATGTTCTAGTTTTAAAGTGCTTAATTGTGAAAACATCCAAGTGAGGTCACCTTTTTACTTACACGGCATTCAGACAGAGGTGGCTCTGGCTTTTAGTGCTAATTATGTTTAAGTCTGATTTTAAATGCAATAAAGGGCTAAAGAATATAGCCATGGATTCTCAAAAAAACAAAAACTTTTCAGATCTCTGGTTCAAGTGAGCTCAATGCTAGGAGAATAAGGATTTCTCTCCTTTTTCGCAGGCTTGTGTAAATGAATCATGGTCATGAGTCATTAATATGGCATAGGTGTAAACCATTTTATAAGTAAAGGACATTAATACCCTTAAGTGCCTTCTTTTTTAACCTTTATTTAGAGGCGTAAGCACAAGCATGTGGTGACTTTTCCAGAAGTTTCTGTGCAGGGACTTGCCCTTTGTCCAAGGCCTCTTCTGGAACAAGTAACCTAGGCAAGACCAAGCAGAATTGGCCCTGCAACATGTGGACAGAAGGGAGGTGTCTAGAAGAAGTAAAAAAAATCTTTCGACTTCTAAAGTTATGAGTGAACCCCAGTCAACAGAAGGCTTTTTATTTTATGTAATCACTCCTTTACTACACTTTTAAAAACCTAATGCATTTCTTCAAAAGCACCATTACACAACACTAAATACTGTAAATCATGTGTGTTTAACAAGTGATAAAAAGAACAGAGAGGTTATATAGACAAATTAAACTGGAATTGTTTGAAAGGAAGTTTGCAGCACTTTTTAGATATCTTACTGGTTTAAAAATAACTCTGCCATTAGCTTCAAAGGAAAAAAACCATGACATCTGAGAAGTTCATTAGCTCTACACAAAGTAACAACAACTTTAATACTATGCAATTGTTTAAGTCTAAGGTACAGAACAGAAAACAATGACCTATATTCTATTTTCAGCAAAAAAAAAAATTATATCACTTTAAACTCACAGAAACAAGTAAATGGTGAAATGAATGAAAGTGTGCTAGGACTATGACTGCTGGTAATGGCAGATAACACCACTTAATTTAAGTTTATTTGAAATTGTCCTGGGATGGAAATACTTTAGAAATATTGCCTAGAAAGCCTGCTGTTAATCTTTGAAAAACACTGTAAAAATATGTCAGATAAACAAAGATACTATTTTCTTCTTTTTTTTTTTTTTGCTATGAATACTAAGAAAGGTTGCAGAAAATGCATCATCTGTGGGTATTTTTCTTCTCACACTTAATATAGGAGGCTTATTTCAATGTACTTAAACATCTATGAGGTAAAGAGAGAGTAATGATTTTTCCTCTGCTAGCTCTTCTGGGCAAATATTTAAATTGCATAGTTGAAGTTTAATATCTTTGCTGCTTCTTTAACACATGAGCTCCTCTAAGTCATATGATGTATCTCCCCAGAGAAGGAAAATTATCTGCACTTCTCTGAGAGGGAAATGAGATGGAGACACTTAGAAGTATGCAGCTATGCTGATACTCAACCCTCAGCCTCCTAAGTTCCAGGCTAATATGTTAATTGCTGCACAGCAACTAAAAGCAGTATCACATACACAATAGCTCTTCTTTTATCTAACATCAACCTAAGGTAAAAAAAAGTCACAGTAACAAAGTATTGTGCTATATCAATATGCATACCAATATTCACTATGCTGGAGGACTGAAGGCCTTCTGAGGAAGGCCAGCAAAAAAGGCTAGCATCCTTACTTAAGTTTCTACTGGAATCCTCCCTGCTTTAAGAAATAAACACAGAAGACAACCTTCAACCAACCCAAACCATATCAACTAAAGTTCATCTATTCTGATTAAATTTCAACATCTCCAACACTTTTTCCCTAGTTAACATAATCCAATACATTATACATTAATATATTGCATTGCCAGTATATTTTTGCAGTTTGGCATTTTAACAGTAGAAATACCTTCAGGTGTTTTGGTTTGATTATCTTAATATTAGGTATTGTTTGGAGATACTCTTTAAGATCACTACTCCATGAGGAAAGCCAGGTTTATAATTTTTGACTGCTGTTATTAGGAGGCTCTTAACATACTGTTTCCCATTGTGTAACCGTATGTCCTAAGACAGAAGCATATATTCAATGCTATGACATATTCCTAGAAATTTCTTGCACACAGCAAAAGCAGGGATATTAGAAATGATCAGAAATCCTTCAAGACTGTTCTCAGTTGGAACTAGGTAACTGGATGATAGCTCTTAATTAACATTAAAAAGTTTAAAATAGCCCCTACTATTTTTTCCCTGAATCTCAAAGAACATTTGGAATAGCAAGAGTTGACACTACAGGAAGAAATCACACCTTCCTGCAATGAGCAGAAGATTCTGTGTATTTACAGGTCTATTTTTCCAAAATCTGTGGGTGTTCAAGCACCGCATTTCCATCCTAAATTCATCTTGGGATGAAAACTGCATTAAGGAGGACAGCCAGAAGCGGCAAACAGAATAGAAGAAAGAGTAACAAAAACTCCAGCTTGCTTCAAAACGTAATACGCATGCTGATTCACTTTCCATGAACGCCTGCACTTTAGTGTTACTCTATGTAACAATCTGCCTTTGTCTAAGATGTAAATGTGAATATCTAAATAGTCAATTAATCTAGCCTGACGTTGTTCTATCAAACAGTAGAAGATGTATTCGGACTTCTAGTAGCCTTAAAAAATTGCTGTATTGGATCACCGGAAGTAAATCATAAGGCTTAGTGTATTAGCTTCTGCAAAACAGCAAACACTGGAAAACTCAGCTGTATAGTGTAAGACAGGAGGAAGTTGTGTTTTGCTTCCTTTTTTCTGTTGTAACAGGAGAAATCAGAAATTCCCACTGTGTTGATGGCCATAAATAGAACTACAGTTATAAAGCCTCTGATCAGAGAACACTGTCCCTCTTGGTCCCACTTTCTTGTGATTAATGTTAAAGTGAAGAAGAAATTGTAGTTGCACATAGTGGAACTATAATTAAGCCCAGTAATATTCTGCCTACTCAGCACCATAGATCGCATTTTATTGTTGCATAAACAAGCATTAATTTGTTAAAGAACAATTTTGACTTACACCAAACACACTTTCCACTGATGTAAGTATTTCAGGGCCACAGCTGTTTTCTGATGAGTTTGCTACATTTAGGAACAGCCTGATCAGCCTTGCACAAGATTAATGCAAACTGCTGGTCCATTCTGCCATCCTTGTAGTAAGGGCTGTATGCATGACAAGTAACCAAAGTGAAAATGCTTAAACCATACCATCTACATTCAGTTGATAGTCCTAATATGGTTAGGTTAGAAATAACAGGTATACACTTTGCTGGAGCTTGTCTCCTTCCTTAACGTTTGTAATGATATAGATGCCTTACAGGAATAAGAGCAGCTACCACCTGAACTGCTCCACGAATTCTGCCAGCAGCTGTTGAGGAGGCCAGTTCTCCCCTCAGTGAACCGTAGTGGACACCAGCAAGGGTCACTGTTGTGAGAGGCCAGTGCTGGTCATAGAATAATCAGATCCCAGTCACAAGTGGAGAAATAGCTAGATAAGGACAGCAACATGAGCTTTAAGGTGTTTTACAAAGGACAGCTAG